>NC_139487.1:18206830-18499330 GCF_008360975.1 Lichenostomus cassidix
TTAACGTCATTACGATTGCTTTGCTGCTTAATGGAGCTCATGAAAAGATGCTTTAACTGGGGAGAGGCCTAAATCCCCATTGACACAGCTGGTAAACTACACTGGCAAGCACAGCAGACTAGCAAGAAATTGTAGTGTGGGGGAGTTTCACTCCTGAGCAGCTGTTAGGGACAATATTAAGCTGCTCTGAGCAGCCTGTGGGTGGACATGTATATTCCAGGCATGAATCTCCAGTTTCCTCTTTACTGCATAGGATCTGTCTCTTGCCCTTCCACCGCATGCACTGTGCATGCACCGCATGCACATTTTTAACATATATGTATATATATATGTGTGTATAGTGTATCTACATGCATTTACATACCTATACACACATACAAACACATATACATACATGTATATACATAAAAATATAATTTTAAATTATAATTACAAACATTATATATAAGTAAGTAAATAAAAGTAATAATTAAATATAACTATATATAAACAACTATATAGAAAACTAATTATGTATAACAATAATGTAATAATCAAGCAGATCCCTCTAAACTGAGAGATGCACTTGATTATTAGCAAGCTCTTGTAAGCCAGCCAGCAGTCTCCTTCATGCAAGCATCCCTTGCAAAGCTTTTCCAGGAGTTCCCTTTCATTTTGGTACAGTCCAGCAACTTTAGGATCATTGCAAGACAGTGTTTCAGCCCTGTGAGCAAGAGGGCGGGAAGGGTTTGCAGTCTGCAGGATTCACATGCGGACTTCAAAACCAGCTGTTACCAAAAGTGGGGAGGAAAAGCACTTCCAGTAAACTGTCACACAGCAAGCAAGTAAAAGCATTTCCTCCTTCCCCCAGCTCTTAGCATTTCAGCTCCCTGCTCTACAGACTAATTTAACATTACTATTACAATTGATGTGGCAAGGGAGCAATCCAGTCTTTGGTGGTAATAATTTTGTTTAGTGTGTAAGATACTCCCCCATCTCATTCCAGGGTATGAGACAGTCCAAGGGCCTTCCTACTTACACAAATAGTTTCTTGTCTCTGATGAATAGCTCAATTGCAGAGACACTGGAAAAACACTGGTTTGTGGTGACAAAAAACAAGGATCCAACCCTAGAAGGCAAAACAGAACAGTGGAAAAGTGAGGACACAACCTAGATCAAACACTGGCAGCCTAAGACATCAACCTAACATCAAGTTGGTGCTTTTCTCTGCCCACAGAATGGATGTATTTAACTATGCTACTGTAAATCTTAGTTGTATCCTTTATCTTCCCTTTTATGTCCCCTTTGTACTTATGTGCAAGCCCAACAGATCTGTGCCCCCTTTAGGACCCCTGGCAATTCCATGCTGCAGTGCACTGAGGCTTGTGAACCCAATCCTCCTTTGCATTCCAAGGGGATCCCAATGGCTTCCTTCCCTGTGCCTCAAACCTGACTGCTACCAATAGAGAAATGAGCAAATCTGTGACTTTTCATCTTACCGATTCTGAATGCCACTTCGGTCCAGTTTTACACCAAAAAAGATAGCGCCCACAACCAAGGCTAGAATTACGGTCACTGCAATCTGGAAGTGGAAGGAAGAACAGAAAAAGGAAGTCCTTCAGGTAAGTAAATAGGAACTAACATTATTCAGTCACATGCAGGGTTTAAGATTCACACCTGCCTAAAACCTTGCTCTTGTGAGGCAATGTATACCTCTGACACACACATTTAAAATCCTTATGACAGTTTTTCAGATTTTATCCTCCTCACTCTTTTACGTTGTTCTTTGGCTAGGAGAGTTTAGTAGAAACACACTTACAGAATAACCAAGTTTAAATTTTAAAGTGAGGTACAAAATTAACATCAGCCTAGAAGATCCTGATGTGAACCAGAGAACGGAACACTTTCCCCCCCACACCAATCTTCAATGCAGTAGTCCTTCTGCTAAACTAAATTCGAGATTTTTTCCAGAGGCCACAAATATAGCTGAGCATCACACTCCACTTAACATGGCAGTGGCACAGGACTTTTCTGTTTCCCTATCTGCCTTTGAAAACAAGATTCTGCCCTACAAACTACAGATTATGGGACTGAGAGCAGCAAGAGTCTATGACTTTTAGCAATTGTTACCTACTTGTGCAATGGAGGCCTGTGGGTTCCTGATGAGATTTTTCAGAGAACGCTTGGACACCCAGTACAGCTGAGTGAGAAAGCCATTTGCATAGGTAATCTCATGCTCCTGCTTGGAGAGTCTCTGCCTGCTTCCCCGTCCAAGCTCCACTTTCGCCAGTGCTTCCTTTGTACTCTGATACAGGCTGGAGCTGAGATATTTCTGGTGCAGCACATCTACCACACTGCTATCCATGGTATCTTCTGCCACTCCATTTTCACTGCTCACTTCTGAGTGAGAAAAACAAGATATGGCTTTTGATTCTCTGTGAATCTGACCTTCAGATATGGCCCACCAAAAAGCTCAGGAGTTCTGGATGCTAAAGAAAAAGGCAGAAATGCCCAGAGAATTTGAGTTGTTCAAGCCTTAGCTCTGAGATTAAGAGGCTAACTTGAGTGAGAGGTTTTTCCTACATTTTTAATCAAATCTAGCTAATCTGCCCATTCTTTCTGGCACAAAATGGTCATATTCATAAAACAAGGCACCTGAAAACCTTTGTTTCCTTCAATTTGGGCAAAATCAATATTTGCTCTGATTCATTTCCCCATTCCCAAAGAGTGCTTTATAAAATCTGTTCCCTTATAATCCTTCAGTCAATGATGTGCTACAACATCCCCAAACAAGTATTTCCAAACATTTCACTCATTATATTGGTAGAGAATTTGTTCTCTAATAGCTCCAATCATTTTCACTCTGGTAGATCCATCACTCTTTAGCCTATCTACCTTGTCTTCTCTGCAGCAGCCTCTTATGTGACTGAAAACTTCTGTCAGCTGCCTCTTGAGACTAAGAGGTTCTAGTTTTTCCAGTCCTTCCCACACAGGTTTTTTTTTTTTAATTTTTGGTACTTGTCATTGCTCTCCTATACTACTGAAGGAAAAAAAATCCCTTTTAAATGTTTTCTGAGCTCTTTAAAGAAACCCATAGCAAAGTGTATCTATTAGTAGGAAATATAAAAATATAATTAAATGCCCTTAGACTTAAGAGAACCCAGAGAATAAAAGCTTGCCATCACCACATACAACTTCCCTTCTAGCCAGCAGTGGATTTCTTCTTCACAATTTACCTTTTCCTGTGTCCACAGGTCTGTGATCTTCCTTGCTTGCTGCCACAGCAGTTGAATCACCATTTATGACATCAAGGAAGAAATCAGCTGGATTGTTGAAGGGTTCACATTCATATCCTTTAAAAAAACCAAAGCAGATTAAATCAAAACCACACATACAATGTGTTTGTATTGCACAGAGCACACCTTAGAAGGTCAGGTTTAATACTGTATCACTTTTCCATAACCCTGTTACCAGAAAACTTCACAGCCTTTCAAAAGTGTTACTATACTGCAGTAGAACAGACAGGATTTAGGACATGGTGAATCCATCAGGGTATCTAAAGAGCTTCAAAGTTGTCTATTCACTGATTTCAGGTGAGGAGAAATCTGTAACTTGCTTCTACACAGCTCAGTACAGACAACTCTTGCCTCCTTCCCAGTACTGTTCAACCACATCCCACTCTGAAACACACACAGTTCCTCAGTAGAGGTTCCTGGATGTCTGCTCTGCAACCTCAGGTATTTCTTCCAGAGGCTCAACTCTTGCTGGTGTTTTCTTGGTCACAAGGATGAAGAAGAGCTGTCCAAGAGCAGCTTCTTATAATATGGTTCTAACTATGGGACAAGGAGGAAATTCAAAAACCACCCAAACCCAAAGATGCTTCTATAGCTTCCCTGAGAGAAACGAAGTGGGCTACTAAGAGGAGGAGCAGAAGTACTGACATTGGTTAAAGCATTTCCCTCCCAGGGAAAGCTTGCAATCTAATGTGTCCATAGTCGCATCTAAACTTGATTGGAAGCTCACTCCACATTCTCTGTTCATTGTAGTCAGACATCCTTACCCCGCTTACTTGGAGAGAGAGCAGCTGCCCAACAGTGCAACTGTTAACCCATCTTAAGATACACCTGAATTTTATCCTCTTGGTTGCTCACCTGCACTCAGTCTAGAGCATATTTTTTGATCAATCTGGACAGATTGCTGCTAATCTGCAGGCTGTGGTTCAAAACCCACTGGATCTGCCACAAAGGCCTGATACAGCTACGAGCATTATCTTGTCTCTTGGACATCATGCCCAAGTGATTCTTGGCTTTTGTCCTCATGCAAGGCAAAACAAAGGCAAGAAAGAGCCATGCTCTCTTGTCTGTAAATTTTTGGGTTTCTTATTCGTTCTCCTGTTCTAACATAATACTGCTCAGACTCTATGTGTACAGTCCCTAACATCCCAGTGATAGAAAAGCACAGGAGTGTTATCCCATGCTGGGGTAAGAATCTACACACAGATTTTACTCTTTAGCCAGTACCCTTTGTGCTTGACATGGAAGACTTACCAATAGAACTGAAGTACTCCAGGGCGTGCTTTGCAGGACCGTGGTACAGCACCTTTCCTGAAGCCAGTAATGTCAGACTGTCAAACAGCTTGAATATGGAATAGCGGGGCTGATGGATGGAAAATATGATGGTTCGCCCTCTTCTTGAGAGCCTGAAACAGAAACAAAACATCTCTTAAGAACACCACACTTTGAATTTCAGAAAGGCAAACCCCAAGTATCCAAATCCAAGACAAATACTTGTCAACTTCTCAGGGTCTTGACCCAGAAAAAGTGTAGCTCCCCCTTCTCTGTCACTGTGTCAGATGCTGTCTGCAAGACCTTCAAGACAGCACCCATCATTACAGGAGACCATCAGCAGTCCAGGTAGAAAAAGTATGATATTGTCTGTAGCTAGCAAAGCCTGAGGCCACAGCTGTGTATAAACCCTCCTTGCATGCTTATTATACCAGATGTCAACCTGACTAACTAGAACAGTCCTACTGCATTCAATGGCAGCACCAGGCTTTACTTATCAGTATGTGGAAGTCTGGCCAGCTGAGACTTCTCTTAGCTCTTCCGCTGAAGAGTTACTCTAAAGAAAATTCAAAACAAGCTTTCCTTGAGGTTTGTCCGATGCTCTTTCAAGTGCTTTCGATCAAAGACCTATATCCACAAACAGCAGAGCAAAGTGACCCCCACAAGCAAAACCAGACAACATGCCACAAACCTAGGAGAAGGATTAGAAAGTCATTCTCATTAAATAAGGCTTTTCTGTCCTCCTTGCATGTAAGTTTGTTCTAATTGTCAGAAGACAGTTCATCTCCAAAACACATGAGATGAAGGTAAACACTGAGGGTAAATCTGCAGGTGAAGTCTAATCTGAGTTCAAGACTGTTGTTGGGGGGGGGGGGGAGGGAAGAGACTTTGTCATAGACTCAGATAGAAGGCCAAGAAATTATGATTACAATGCCTGACCTCCCAGTCCACCCCTCGTTGTGGCAAAGGGAAGCTGTCCAAGCTACATCTGCTTTTTGGGCTCCAATCCAATGCTTGCTGCGGAAAGATTCCCATAAGCTTAAAAAGGCTTTGGAAAAGACCCAAACAAATAATTTACTACCACTTCTGAGTCTATCTGTCTATTTCTTTTTTTTTTTTTAAAGAGCACTATAGCTGCTGTCATAAGAACATTCCTCTTTTTACTAATGAGCTGACAACCAAATTGCAACACAGCCGTGAAGAACCAACTCTTACTTCTTCAGAAGGATGAGGACTGCATTGGCTGTGCTGGCATCAAGGCCAGTTGTTGGCTCATCCAGAAAAAGGACTGGTGGCTCTGTGATGAGCTCCATCCCAATATTGGTTCTCTTCCGTTCCCCTCCAGACACTCCCCGGATCAATTCAGTTCCTACCTGCAAGCAGATGAAATCAGATATTTGCAACAAGACTCAGTCATTGCATGCTCTGGAGCTGCGGGCTTTCCATATCCAGCAGTATATGAACTCTAGGGCCAGCAGCAGGTGAGTTTGACTCAGTGTGAGGGACTGTGTAGCAGTAAGCTGAGCCTGATTTTCAGAGGTACCAGGTGCCTTATGACTTCAGGGAACAAGGATGACGCTTGACAAGGAAGAGACAGAATGAGGCCATGGCATTCAGCAGAGGCATTGGTGTTCAGGGATGCCTTTTGTTGGTAGCTTGCCTGCTAATACAAGCTCTGCACAGAACTTTTCCATCACAGACCAGTTTTCCTTCCCTCAGAGCTTTCAGAAATGAGAAAACAGTTTCCTTGTCTTGTCCCACAAAGCCAGGAAGTGACTGAACAACTTTCCAAGATGCAATGACTAAGCGACTCTTTCCCTTCTGAATTTATACAACATGCTGGACATGGTCCAAAATCTTCCCCTTTTAGTAGCAAATACACATAACTCTCTCCAAGCTCCCTCCCGAGCTTGAGACAGATTTCTCACATGCAATATGGTTTAGTCAGGTTCCTGTTTAGCTTCCTGTAACTGCACTACATACACCATACCACCCAGAGACAAATGGTTCAGTTTCCAGAGGTAGTATGATTTCTGAGAAAGGTGTTCTCGCTGCTCACCTTAGCATCAGCCACTTTGGTCAATCCCAGCTCATTGATTATCTGGGTGACTCGCTCTTCCTTTTCTTTAAAGCTGATGGAGCTGGGGAGTCGCAGTGCAGCAGAGAATTGCAGGTTCTCCCTCACCGTCATTGTGCCCATGACAACATCATCCTGAAAGTACAAATGGACAGTTGGAAAGACTCCTCAGCTGCCTGAGTGGGCACCAGAGTTCCTTACTAGATAAGCTGTTTGCAGACCACAGTGGAACCCGGACTGAGGGACAACTCCTCCTTCAAATTTTACATGACATGAAATTCAAGGTCCTTCAGTAGCAGTCAAGGGGAGAATGCAGCTCTGCAGGCCCCACAGCTTACACCAAGCACCACCTCTGCCTGCTTTCAGGCTGAGAAGTTCAAATGCAGACAGTGCCACTTTGTACTGCATGTACATTTTTCTTACTAGCCAAAGCGTGGCAGATAAGGTAGTGATTTTGCAGTTAAACTTCCATCAATCCAGTTGGAGCCAAAGGACATTGCTAGTGCTCAGTGTTCAAGGTAGAGGCACTCAGGGAGTCACCCCGGTCAGCTGTGTTCCCAGTTACCAGCCATACCTTGCTGTGGTCCAGAGCATCTGCTGAGCTCAGCTGCCAACAAGGAGCTTTCTCCAGCTCCTCACTGGCAGTAGCTTCTCAGAGAAGCAAGAATATTACACCAAGATGCTCCTAACTTTTTCCATGCCTCGGCTATGTATAAGTCTTGGACATAAAACTTTATTCTAAGTGTTATGCCTTTACAAAAGTTTCAGTCATGCACCTCGAGAGAGAAGCAAATTTATCCAGTTGACAGACATCTGGGCAGCCTACACCAACCTGCAACAACCACGAGCCAGAGATTTGTCACTGGGTCCATCCAGAGCTCCACACCTCTCCATCTCCCCACTTTGACATTTGTAACAATTTTGCATCCTACCGTGAGAAAAGGGCTGCAACACTGGGCAGCTGCTGAGAAACATGCCTGTTACATCAGGCATCTCTGGAAGACATCCCATAAGCTGCAGGGCAGCAGCTTCTTGCCTGCTCTGGGACTCTTCCCATGTCAGATGTGGTTCATCAGTAGCACAAATGATATACCTGTCAACCATGTTTGGCACTGGAGTTAACAGAGGAAGACAGAATGTGCTGCTTTGCTGCCAAAGATGGCTTGGGCATTTCATACCATCCCTTCCCTTCCCACAACCCACCAGTCTCTGACCCTTGCCTCCCGTTCCCCACTCAGATCCACCAAGACAACTGTTGGGTCACTGGAAACTAAACTGTGAATTTAAGCTTAATATGAAACATGTGGCATGACACCTTCACTTTCACAGCATGAATGGAGGGACCATTAGCAGTTTTATAGGGATAACATATGACTTAGCATGCCTATATGCTTATCTGCATAAAACTGATCCTATAGTTATCTATGTATTTAGGACTTAAGTGCTATTTGTAGTTTTTGGGCCATCTTCATTGATCCAGAGAGTACTGCAGGGGGAAAGGGGGAGAGACCATTTAATGTGTCACCGAATTGCTTATTATTTTAAGGTTATGTTTGGTTGCTCTGGACATTTGAGAGACAAATGTCTCAAACCAGGACCACTTGCAAGAAAATTACTGGCTATTCATCAGCCACTGAGGATTTGGGGATCTTTGACCTGCAGAATCAAGATTCAGCACAAGGCTCATCCCAGAGATCCTCCCAGAGCCCCCCAGCTGGCAGCTTTCAGTTGCCTGTGTCACATCTGCCTGCAGTCAGAACCCTGGATGGTTTCCAGCTTTGGCTGCTCATATGGCTGCCAAGAATCCCCTTCTCCCCAAGTCCCCCAGGGCTTTGAGGGTCTATTATTGGTCCAGGCCTCCACCCACTTCCGCAGATTCAGCTGGCTCTTCCTGTCTCTGAGTGGAATGAACCGCTGTCACAGCCAGCTAGAATCAGAGGAAGAACAGCAGGGATCTATTTATTTCCTAGAATTATTGTCTGATAGTTTGAAGGTACTTCTGCCAGCTAGAACTGCTTCTGAGTTTTACAACAAGAGATTTTGGGTGTCATGGTTTTTTTTCTCCCTTTTAAAAAAATCTTTGTTGGCACTTCAGGTCAGAGCCCAAAGAACAAGTCACAGTAGCCCAGTAGTTTGGGCATCCATGTGGACGTCGGAAGACAAACACCTCTGTGCTCAACTAGGTTGGAGTAACAGTTTGATCTTCTTATTTTCCACATCCCAGATAAAAAATAAATACTGTAACATCTGAGTTATCAAATTAGGCTCTGTAGAGATCACTGAAAATTACCTAAACTAGTAGTTCGTGGTTTCCTTATCTTACGTGGTCTTCCATCCCAAGGTTTCCCAGGCCTCACGGAAGGCAGTTACTCACCTGCACAACATATCCTGATATGCACTTGAAATTCGGAGGTTGTGGGATGCCATCTATAAGCACTTCTCCAGACAGACCTGCTGGGTCCTTTCTGGCAGCCAGCACATCTAGGAGACTTCAGACAAACACCAGGCATTAGGTTTTGCAATAACTGCTGCTTTTACCCTTGACTGGGTAAGTACCACCAGCCAGGACTGAGTTACAGCCTGCTCACAGCATGCTGCAAACCAGAGGGCACAGGAAGGGGCTTCCCCTACTCTGCAGGCTTTAGCTCTTTGTGCAGAAAGTCTGGTGTACATCCAGGATTTTCCAGCACACGGTGTGCCACAGCAGTATGGCAGTGTACAAACGCTCACAATTCACAACAGTCAACCCCCTACAGACATAAACTTGGGCTGTGTATTTACAGATAACCTCAAATGCACAGAGACAAAAGCACCCTGCTGACTTGTTGCAAGCTGCTCTCCAGCCAAGGGAGCACAGAACTAACTCCTTTGATCTCAAGGAAATTAATCCATATGGGTATAAACAAGACTAGAGTTAAGATTAATTCTAGAAAGTAATTTTTTTAATGTATCACTGGATTCTCCTTACTGCCAATGCAGAGGCCAGCCTGTCTGCCAGCTAGGTAAAGTGCCCTGATGAAGTGCTGCTTTTGAAAGCATCCTGATTAACCAGCAGTCTCCTTAGAAAAGAAGATCAATGGTCCCCACAAAGACACACCTGTGTGAATCCTGGCCATATTTGCCAGTATCTGACATTTTTAAAGTTAGAGTGACAAAGGGCTCTCTTACCACAGGAGAGAAAATATCATTAGGACTGGATTGAAATAGTCTGCATGGTATTTTTCTGTGCCTTCACCCAAACAATTCAAGCACATGAGCATCCCCACCAGCAGGCCACAGCCAAATTGGGGTTAAGGATCCAGAGCATCCTACAGACTGCATTACACCATACTCCTGTCAGTTGTCAGAGAGGGGTGTGACCTAGCAGCTTCAAGGAAGTCTTGTTGCAGTGAGTTCAGAGGGCATGACATCTTCCATGCCCCAAGGCATCTGGTACCCCATCCCCATCCCATTACCAGTCAGGACAGAGCCTACATCTGAGCTCCAGTCACCCCAGTTCTGCCTGGTATCTTAGCTCAGGCCACCACCAAAGATGACTGCAGTAATATGGAGCAGATGAGGGGTGTGACAGTCACAGTGCAAGAACTTCAGCAAAGCTGGCAGGGGGGCAGGAGGTCACACTGCACCACCAGATTTCATGCATGCAAAAGTCTAAGCCTGTAGACCCCTCACATCTCCACCAACCCTCAGAATTCCAAATATACTTTGAACAGCTAATGTCCATTTAAAGGAGCAGAAGGTACTCACGAAGATTTCCCACTCCCTGTTGGTCCCAGGATAGCATTCAAGCCTGGTTTCATAATGCCACTAGAAGAAGGAAAGAGTTGTTTACAAATAAGGACATTTACAAGGACCACTCATATGCAGCTTTTAGTAGAGGTGAGGTGTGAACAAAATGCTGTTGAAAGGAAAACTTAGAGGTTAAAAACTTCTTAAATCTAAAATCACTGAGCACTTTTCCTTTTTGTCTCAGACTGCCAGTCAGAAGAGAATCAGAACTGGACATAAAAAGCAATCTACAAAAGACAAATCAAGTACCTTCCCTGCTGAGCTGGGTCTTAAAAAGAAGCAGCAACTGCTCTCTATAGCTCATTTTCTCTGACTGCAGCTTGAACCACAGTTAAGGGAACTCTCAGATCTTCTGGCAGAAGAATTCACACAAGTTTAGTCCTAATTTGCTCAGATCAATAACTGAAACTGCTTCAGCTATATCCCAGCTATTTTGCCTATAAACAAATCAAAGTGCTCACATGAACTGCTGACTGGCAGGAGGGTAGTCATTTCTGTACCAGCACAGCTGGATCTGGAAGGTGACACGAGGTCACTGGTTCACAGCAGCAGATTAATTCCTACCCTCTAGTATTTCATTTAAGCTAACACTTACTTAACATTATGAAGGATCTTCTTTTCCACAGTTTTCCGTTTACAAAGGAATCCACTGGACTGCTTAATGGAGTACTGGATGTTATGGAAACTCACAACGGAGCCCCGAGGAGATCGGATGGACTCTTGTGTTGAAACAGAACGTTGGAAATTGCCTGCTCCTTCCTCTTCTCCAACAGAAATAACGCTGTGATCGAATGTGTCTGACATCATGTCCTTGTTACACAGGTCAAGCTCCACTGCATGGAGATTTTTGAGGTCACTGTTGTTTTGAGCAGTTCCCATCTGTTGAGACAAATCACACAGAAACACAGGGAAGGAGACACGTGAACAAAAATTTCTCCAGAAACTGTCTTGGAAAAGCAAGTTCATGAACAGCACACCAATCTATACACATGCCAAGTTTCCAAAAGGATGGACATCCGCACCGGAAGACATCCAGTAGTCCCCAAAGGCACGGAAATCCACAGATTTAGAACTAACCTTTAAGAACAAGAAGTTACAACAATCACATGTTGTTGACATAAATGATGCTTGCTCAAAGGGCATCTACTGAGGCAAAACCAAGCCCACCTGTGATAGTCATTGGCTTTTGCAACAGTCAGGACTACAAATGGAAGCTGTCACCACTTAAGCTAAAGAGACAAAAGCTCCCCTTCTTCAGTGATAACATGCTTACCCTCTATCCCCCCAAAAAGCCAGCAGAGAAAGCCTATTATTGAATCCATTTGAAGAACCACAGCTAGAAGAATGGTTGTGTTTATGGAAATGTAGGTGTCTTGTTTGCTGCACAAGTCTGTTTCAGAGATATCAATGTGAGTAAAATAACAATTATACATGCTAAAAATTTACTGTGATTCTGGGGAAAGCCAAGGTGCTCACCAGGTTAAAAGAGCAAGGAGAAGGACCTGTCCAGAAAGACATCCATCACTAGTTCCTCAAATTTTGTGTTAAAGTAGAAGTATCGCACCGACCACCCCTTTCCCACCATCTGCACTTCCTTCCTCCCACGATTGAGAGGGTGATAACTAGTAGGCCCACCACTACAGCAGCAGCAGATTTCTCAGGGAGGGAGAGATGGTCATCCTATTAGGAAACTGGAGCTACAAAAGCCAGGCTTAAAGAAATGGGAATTGTCCTTTCCTCTCTGCCTCTTCCTAACACTGAAAGCTCAACAAGTTGCAGGAGTTTTTTCCTGTACAAGTAAAATAAAAATGTTTAGTTTGGACCCATACCGAACTCTAAGGCTGGTCACCCCTGGGAAAGCCTCACTTATGGGAGACAACACAGGATACGCTGGTTACATCAGCAAGAGATGGCTTATACACTTGAAAGGTTGCACAACAGATCATGAGAAAAAAAACCCCAAGGATGACAGTGACACTAGGGACAAAGACTATGTTAGACTTTCGAACATTTTTCTTGTCTCTGTCCTGGATAGGTTCTGCGGTTTAGTTCACCGTACACCCCTTTATGCAGGTTTTTGCAAAGCTACCGATTAGCACTGGCAAGCTAAACCACAAGCGGGTGTATGCACGGACGGCAGGAGATCGAGAAAAGCTTAGCAGAGGCTACAGGTAGGCTCGGGCTGCAGCAGCACCTCACCAGCAGCGCGCCTCTGTCTCCCACCCACACCCCACGGGCCGGTTTCGCCACCGAGCCGGAGCCGCTACCCGACCGGCCACGCTCCGCTTTCCTCCCCCATCCCAGCCCCGCCAGGAGCGCTGCTCGGCCGCCCCAGCCCAGCCCAGCCCAGCCCAGCCCGGCCCAGCCCGCGCCGTTACCTCGCGGCTGCCGCGGCGCTCGGGGTGGCGGCGGCTCTAGCAGCGGCTCTGCCTTGGCGGCGTTTTATAAGCGGGTCCGAGCGGCGGGTTACATAAAGCGGCGGCGGGGAGTGCCGGCGGTGTCACGCAAACGCCGCCGGTCGCGGTTGAAGGCGGCGGTGATGGAGCCCCGCTCTGCGGGCGGCGCGACCCCCGGGGCGGTGCCGGCGCTGCGCGGGGCCAGCCCCGCCGTGCTCGGGCTGTGCTCGGGCTGTGCTCGGGCCGCGCTGCCGCAGCGCTGCTCCGCCGGCGGCGCTGGGCTCGGGGCGGTGCGGAGCAGCCCCCTGTGCCGGGCTGCCGCCGCTGTCCGCCCGCCTTCCCGGGGCGGGGAGGGCGGCAGGGGAAAGCCGCGGGCTTCGCTCGCTGGGAGCCCCGATGCGGGGAGCTGGGGTCGCACACGAGGAGCCCAGCGAAATGCCAGCGGCCCCTGCGCTCCCAGGGAGCGGACGCACAGCAGTGGAGCGGGAGGCAGCGCCCACTCTCCCTCCCACCTCCTGGAAAGGTCATCACACCCGGGGCATGGGTCCAGCCCGCCCGGGTCAGCTGGGGCCATAGGCGGCCCTGGCAGCCCTTCTCAGGGTGGCCCTGGCACTCCGATCTCACCCCTTCCGAGGCAGTGTGCTCCTTGGTGGGCCCAGAGGGGGTGAGGACAGCCTGCTGGGATGACCTGTTGTGCATCAGGTTGCCTCTCTGCTGCCATGTGTTCCCAGCTAGGAGAACGTGTGAAAGCAGGAATATCGCATTTCCTTCGGTTTGTGGTCAAGCCTTCTCCTTGTCTTCCCATTCCTAAGCACTATTGTCTTTATAAATAAGCTCTATCTCGCCAGATTCCTTGATGTTGTGAACACAGGAAAAGGCCAATTTTATGGTTTGTAAATATGATTTATGGCAAAGCTGTCAAGTCAGCATGTGAATTGTATCCGGTATGACTGCCCTCTGCAGCTCTGTACAGCATTGCTTTTTATCTAACTACACCTTTTGCGGGATTGGTTTAAGGCTCAGCTCGGCTAAAATATACCTCTAGCTATCCAATCAATAACAATAATAAAAACTCCACCTCTCCCTTTTCCAACACCTGCCTCCCTCTGGGTATGTTGATATACTTAATACCACTGATGCATTAGGCAGAACACACCCACATCCTATGAAGGTGTATTGCTCTGCAGGTGCGTTTATGGTGGTATTGAAATAGCCCTAGAGATCTGTCAGAAGTGCAGGTTTTGCCATAGGTACACCCAAGGATCAGGCTTGCAAAATGCTATCTTCAGTGCCTCTGTGGGTCAGAAGTGGACTTGAGTTCATGTTTCCTATGCGATTTGACTTCCTCTTTTGAGGAAAATCTGCCTACATTGAAGACTTTTGCCCTAGTGTTTTACCAAGCATGCATATCTCTGTCTTCAAAAATATTTCGATCCTAAATATTCACTACCCCCAACAAGTTGCAGAGTCAAACTTCTCTTGTCATGTGCCTGGGACAGTGAGAAAAAGAGTCTGTGTGCTTGGGAACAAAGGTGAGCATTTTCTGAGTCATGAACTTGATGCTCTACATGGTGCCTGCACAGTGGTGCAGGAGAACAACTCGCTCAAGGAGCACAATTAAAAGTTCTTGTTACTCTTCACAGCTTCAGTTGCACAGCTGCTCCTCAGACAAAGGTGATAGGTGCCTTCATGCTGGTAATTCTGGGAAACACTTCAGCTCCTCCCTTCCTTCATGGAATGGAAAATCCACTTCTCTGTCTCTTGTGTCTAAGCTCATCCAAATGACAAAGAAATAAGCAGAGACCCCAGATATGGGGAGGAACCAAATTTGCCAAATACAGGATCTGGCTGGAGGCTCTGGCTTTTCTCTAGCTCATTCTTCAAGCAGCAGTTTTCTAAGCCTCTTCAATGAGAGCCTGTCTCATCTCCCACCCCAATTAGGAGTATTTTTCAACTGTATCATGTTACTAATCCAGTTGATCTAGCTCATACTGTTGCTGAGGGAGGTTTCTGCCAGTACAGGGACAGAAAACAGTAGCTAGGGCTGTAGTTATTTAAGACAATTACAACAAGCCTGATGACAGCCTGTTACTGTACTTTTCTCTCACCCACCACTCTGTAGGCTGGTGGGTGTCAGCATTGCTTTGTGCTCCTCATCCACTGAGGGGCATTTGCCTTGTAAACTGTCAGGCTCAACTGCAGATTAAAGGATGTGGTCTTCACAGAAAGACAGCAAAGGCACTAGCCCAGTGTAAAGCTCTAGAAAGCACCCAGCTACAAAGCCCAGGTGCTTTTACTGAGTGACATTAAACAAATAATGCTACAGGCTTGGAATTGGTATATTGTGATAGCAAGGGAAGAGCAGCCTGGGCCATGTTTCAGATCTAATGCAGGTTTTAGCACAGATTTGAGATATTTGCTCTTGCTCCTTAGCTCCTGCTGCCTTGAGCCTCTGATCTGGCTGACACTACAGGGTTGCAGAGCAGGAGGGACCATGATACCATCCTGGGCATGGGGAAAGGGATCTAGCAGAAACTGGGGCTTTGAGGAGTCCTGCCATTTCTCCACTGCTTTCTTTAGGATGCTTCTCTCATTGACCTGAGGATCCAGGGTGTTGTTTTTGTAATCCTACCGAACACGGAATTTCATAAAGCTCATAAAATATTTCACAGACTTGAACCAGCAAGAGAGTGCATAATAAGTATGTCCAGGAGGAAATGTATGATGATTAGTACTATTGCCTTCTCTACTGAATGCATCAATAAGCAGATCCCAATGCTCACTGTACAAAAGCCAGTCTGAGATAAATGTAGAAGATGGCAACATGCTGCTTGAGTGATACTTCCTGGGCTCTTCTTTTCCAAAAGCTCCAGTAAACCATTCCAAAAGACACACCCTGTACAGATGTGTACACATGTACTGAATCTGCTGCATCTACAAATTCACCACCTTAGGCACAAAACGGATCTCACTGTGTTTTTTCCACCCTGATTGCTCATCGTGTCAAAGCTAGTGCTGACTGGCCTCCCTTACTTGTTTAAAGTGCTGCTTGCCTTGGGGAAGTTGGCTTTTGCAAGACTTACAGATTATGTAGAAGAAATCTGACTCTGTCAAGTTTTGTTAATCATTTAGTCCATTATCTGAATTCATAGTAGCACTAAATCTTTAATTGGTTAAAGATAAGAAATGGTGCAAGCGAATCTAAGAGTAAAGGAAATCAGTATTTAACTAGTACACTACACTGAGATATCAGGGGCTTCATTCTGACAGAAATAATGAATAGTTGAACTGTAGGATCAACAGAATTACACACAGGTATTGCCTGGCAAAGCAAGTGGTCAGCCAAGGATGTAATATATATATATATATATATATATACTCTAAAGTGCCTAGTGCATCTAAACCACCATGGCAGTTCTTTAGAGGTAAAAAGATGACATCATAAATCTGCTCAGATTTTTATCGCTCCTACTCGCTGCTGTCAGTAGCTCCTGTGTGTTCAGGAGCCTGCTAAGGAGAAAGCAAGCTCCCATGTCCTCTCTAGCAAAGCAGGTCTGGGAGAGACAACAGTCACAACTGCCCCTGTATTGTATTCTCACAACTGCAACTGTATTCTCATGCCTTTAGGACAAAGCCTGGGACTTCAGACCAAGAAGTGCATCTAGCTAAACTGGGGCCCCAAGACACAATCCCCAGTACAATTTTCTCCCAATCTCAACACAAGCTCCTGGGCAGGACTCCTTCAAATACAGTTTGTATTGCTATTTGTGAGTCAGGAATGGGCACTCCATCCTTCTGCTTCCCTTTTGAGGGCCTCAGTGCCTGCAGGAGGCTAACAGGATTAAAGTGTGTTTTATCTGTCCCAACTCAGCTCTGCAGAGGTCAGTTCCCTCACTAGACATGAATGTTGACATACACATTGTTACGTAGGCTTTTCACCTCCTTCCTCAGGAGCAAAGTCCAGGCTGCCCCATGAGACGTTCCTAAAAACTGTTTAACTTTTATATACCCCCAAGGCCTGAGCTGCTGCCATTACGATTTGCTGTGGCAGCCTGAACAGATTCAGAGGGTTTTTTTGCAGTAGGTGCTGTACACCCAGAATTGCAGAGTGTTTTTCCCCCAAGGGATCCTACACAACAGTGAGAGATACCATTAGCCAACAGCTTGCATTCTGGAGAAGGCAAGATCAGACACTAGCTCTGTCTCATCCATAACTCTTCCCTTCTTTTGTGCCTTCCTAGAGGCCCAATAGTGCTATATGACCTTGACAAAGAACTATTGTGCCATGACAGAGGGCAGAGCATCACAGTAGGTGAAAGAAAAACTGCAAACTGCAAAGGCTCAGAAATCTCAGCTGCCCCCTACTCTGATGCAGACTGCAGGAAAACCACATTTATCAACAAGGAAACTGAGGAAGAAAAGCAGGGAATCACCAGGTTGCAAGTGTTATCAAAGATAACCCAAAACAGAAAGCCAGGCTAAATGTTTGGATTTTTGTCTTGAAAGCAACAACAAAGAGGAGAACAAAGAGAAGGAAGCACTTGGTTGCACAACTCACCCAGTAATGCCACAGGGAAAAGCAGAACACTCCTAAGTTACTTATGCCAGAGTTCTTTGTACTCACCTTCCATCTGGCCTCACTGGTTATGTTCCACTAGGTCCCAAGTGCATCTCAATATTTGGCTGTTTTTTTCTCGGTAAAGCCACTGCCTGGTGTTTGTCTTGGCCAGGGCCTCTCAGTTTTTTTGACTGTGTTGCTCTGCTCCTCTCCAGACTTAATTTTTCTCTCCTACATTGGAAATGGCTGTGTAAAGTGAAGATGACAAGTGCATGCAAAAGGGGCAGAGGCAGCCCAGAGACACCCAGGAACCACTAAAGGCCAGCAAGGTGTCCTAGGCTTGAAGGTAGTTGGCCATAATCAGGAGAGGCAGGGGGAGTAGAGAGTCATAACAGAAACACTAAGATAGGTCTGAATGGAGAGTAAATGTGAGTCTGGGTGTAGAACACCAAGAGTGGCAAGTTTTGATGAGCTTAGCTTCTCACGGGACAGCAGCACATCTAGGGGTGGGTCCTCCAGGCACTCAGGGAGAGAAAGGGCAAAGTGGAAATCTTAATGACGCATGGAGGAGGCACAGGATCCTAAAGGGTGTGAAAAGACACATTCATAAACAACCCATGGTGACCAGGCTAAGGATGCAGGAGACATGAGAGCTCTCTAGATGGTGTTCCTTGTTCTGTGTCATGACAAGGACCCTGACCACAATGCCAGGACATAGGTCCTGGTGCCCAAATGCTGCACAGTTCGTTTGGGTACACCTCTCCTTGGTCATGAGTATTTTGTGAGAGATTGCAAGTGCAATCTGTTCTGCTCTTAAGTAAGGTCACCGTATTTTCTATATGCTAGAGAATGCCTGCTGGTGGCATGGTCTCTCCTGGGCCTGAACAGAATAAAACTGTCTGAGGCAGAAGAGCCTGTATTCCTGAAAGGATTCAGAATGCCTACCATCTCTTGTTGCTGTAACAGTTATCAGTTATGTAGGAAATGGAGAAGAAGCTCTGCCCTTTTGACTGTCCCAGAAGTCTTTGTATGTGATTTCAAAGCCTGCTCTCTTTGTGAACTCCAGACACGTCTGAACAACCTGGGTGGTTTGCAACATTACAGCAATATGTCTGCCGATGTGTGTGTGCATGTATATGGAGTTTTTCTGCCTGAGCTCGGCCTTTGCTGTTATTTCTGATGGTTTTTGCAGAAGGAGACCCCACAGGTAGTCACAGCTGATGGAAATGATCACTCGGGATGGCTTCCCAGTCGCTTCTCAGGCAGCACAAGCAATGCCAGCTTCAAGCTCCTGTGTTGCATGTTGCTCTGAAGGGCTATTTCTTAGGCTGCTGTGCCTTCTGGCACCTAGATGTGAGTGTAGCAGCAGAGTAACGATTGGAATCTTCAGGAGACGGCAGTGGCCAGGAAACAGCACCATCCAGAGCTGTTTGGGACACGCTGTGCTGTAGAGCCCTGTCACTGCCATGCACACAGGCTCTCTTGGTAACTTGCTATGGCACGCCTCAGCAAAGCAGCCTAACTTCAGGCTGGAGCCCCATCACTGAACAGCCATTGTTTTGTCAACTGAACTTTTGCACTCCTCCTTCAGTGCCCTTCAGCCAGGGCTGGGCTTTAATCTCACCGCACCCCTGGGGCTGGCACCCTTTTGCCACCTGCCTGAGTGCTTGGCATGTGTGCAGCATGGCTGGCTGGCAGTGAGCTACGCCTGGCATTTGCCACCTCTGAAAACGGGCCGTGAGCAGGGCTTCTTAGTTCCTCAAGCGCTGAACTGTGCTGTGTCACTCCAAAACCCGGCATGTTTGTGTCATCATATCCCTTAACCTCTGAGCCCAGGATGGGAGCTGAACCTGGCACTCACTGAAATTCCTCTTGCTTTTACTGCTCTCGAACTCTGAGGCTCCTCACTTTCATGTTTGGACACCTGGAATTAGGGTTTCTGTGACCAATAAAAGGATGGCATATCATCTGGGCTTGTAATCAGCTAGATCATCAGGAGCTGGCTACTCCCCTTGGTTTTTCACTAGTTACTGATAAACCTGTGAATACTGATAGTGGTTCCCTGATGTTGCTCTTTTCTTTGTAAGTGACTCCTGCTAGGATGTGTTTGTGAAAAAGACGGGCAAGGCAGCCTCCAGCTAACAACTTTCTGTGCTAAAGACTGACCAGTTAGCAGCAGCTCCAAGCTAATAATAGCACTTATTAAGAACTTTTCACAAGACTGAAAAAAAAAAAGAGAAAAAGCTGTACAAACCCTTTGTACAGGTTGTAGGGAAAATTATAACCTGCCAGAGGTGGATAAATCTTGCAATAAATACTCAAGAGTGAGAGGGTCTGGTGTCATAAAGTATCTGTTGGAAACTATGGATTCTGCTTCTGTCTTTTCCCTGCAACCACGAAGGGAATTTTTCTGTATCTCAGTTTCTCTCAGTGAAACAAATGAGAGATTTGTTTCTGGCCTCTTTTGAAAACGGAAGAGAACGGGCTGTAGGTGCAAAGGGTTGTGAGTAGCGCTGACTGACATCTACTGGTAAACTAAAACAGGCTGGTACGGTAACATGGCTGTGTTTGTGGGGCATCGGGGATTTATGTATTCCTTTTAAACATGAAAACTTAGGCTTGTTTGTTGTTAAGACAACAGCATCAAGTTCTCGGAGAGACACTGCAAAGAGATACTACCAGGAGCTTTCCATGCTCATGGCCACGGCTGGCTGGGGCTGCTTATTCCAGATGCCTGAGCCTCCTCTCAGACATCATTGCCATGCCCTTCCCTACACACATCCGTGAATATCTCTCTGCCTCACTTGTCCTTTGAAACCATAGCTGGGACACCCCTTCCTTCCCCCTGGCTCTAAGTCTGAGCACACAGCACTTACCAAAGTGGACCTCAGACCATATCCACTGTGACTGCCAACATAAATAACAGTGATAACAGGTGATAGCTCTTCAAAGCACTTTATACTTTTCCAAACCTCCTCCCAAAGAGTTTAACCACCTCAAGCCACAGCTGGGACAGCGCTGTTTGGAAGGCTACCCTCTGCAGATTGAAACAAAACAGCCATGCACCTTTTTTTTGAGGAAAAAATTCTTTACTTTCCCCGTCAGACATATATCATCTAAGTGATATCCGCTCCTGGTGGGAGGCCTGACAACACATAGCTGAAAAGAGAAGCTGTATGAACTGTATGAACACATTTGGTATATTTACGTTATTTCTCAAACAGCTTGAAAACACAATTGACAATTACACAAAAGCAAATGCTGAGGACAAGTAACTTCCTTGCCCTGCTCTAGGACACATCATATACACGATGCCATGGACACAGAACAGGCAAGGCACAGTTGCATGCAGATGTACAAGAAAGAGAGAAGAGATTAATGCAGACACAGGCACATGCTGGTAACAGAAGTTGTTTTACACTGAGAAACACTAACACTTCTAAAATCACAGCACAGAGTGAAGGAAGTGGTCTGTCTGCCAGGAAGGGGGAAAGGAGCTGACGTGGGAGACCACTACAGCCAGGAGTTCCTGTCTGACCCCAGCCAGAGCTAGTTTAAGGCTCCTCAGTATGGCAGGCTGACTGCTGTCCCCCAAGTCCAAGGGAGAGGAAACTGCTGGGCTGTTCTTGCCAGAGAGAAAGGGAGAGCCCTGGCAAGCTGGGCTAGAGTCTCCTGTGTTTAGCAGAAACAGGCAGAGGGAGAGGTTGACATCTCTCTCAGCTGCAGTGGCCACGTGGAGACTCCCATGCTCTCCCTTTGCAGGGGAAAACTGGCTTCCCAAATTTCAGGCATGAACAAATACTGCATGTGAACAATACTATTTTGTTCCTCCTGCTGCCCTAAAGAGCAGACACAGTCGCTGGGAGCTGGTTGCCTGAGGCTGTTGGTCACCTGTCACACCTCTGCTCTTCACCTGACTTCCCTGACCCTTATGGGGGTCCCTGTGCAGAAAGGAGCAAGGGGGTGAAGGTCATCTTCTGGTGTGTAGTGCCAGGCTCTTGCACTGTGCTGCTGTGGCTGCAGCATCCCTGCCTCAGTGGGTTATCTGTGGGGCTGGTCTTGGGGTTTGGCACAGCTCGGGAGAGGAAGAGAAACGCTTGGCAATGCAAAAAGGGAGGTCCTGAGTCCCCTTCTGTGCTGAGCACAACAGCTAAACAACACTCTCCCTTGTGAGAAGTATGAGGCTTTATACAGCCAAGCTTTACAGATAATAAGTTTTACCTTCATTTTCTTGGCAGAACCTGATATCAGGATCCTGTTACCCTCATAGTAGTTATTGCTAAATTAAAGAGCTCAGCCTCAGCCAGCAACACACCTTACACTGACTACTAGCGCAGGTTCAACCACCTAAAGCAGACAGTTGCTGCTTGGATCTCTCCCATGGTGCCAGAGTTAGTTCCTCACAAATCAGCATCCCAAGCATTTGACATCCGTGCAGTAATACAGACTCAGAACCTCATCCAGTAATTTAAGTCCATGGAAAAGGCAGACACTCTTTCAGAGGCCTCAAAAGAACTGCAATTTTAAAAAATATATCTTGGTACTCATAGTCTGCTCTCGAGCTAGGATCTAAAATAAGTACTTAGAAATTAATTTAAGAACCTTCCTCTGTGCCTTTCAACACATGGAAGATGTGATGAGTTAACTAGAAAGAGCTGTGTGCTCTCTTCGAGCCCATTACACAGCACATAGCTCCTCTATTCAATTACAATTTAGCATATGAATTTTCTGTTTAATTAAAATTTGGAGGCAAAAAAAAAGCCTGTTTCAGGAAGTTCTCCTACATAGGCTGTTTTCTTCTGAAGAAGGTATTAGCTTCAATGCAGAGAGAAGGAGGAAATAAGCAACACCATTCTTCTGTTTTCAGCTAGAAAAGCTGAAGGTAAGAAGTTTCGCTCAATTCTGAGTTCAGTGGAAGTGGGAGTCAAGAATTGTGGCAATATCCCACAGATAAGTCTTGTCCTCAACAGCAGAACCAGCTGATGATGGGAAGTGAGTCATGAGACCCTACAGTTCCTGCTTCCACAGCTCCTGTCTGAAACCTAAGCTCCCTGTGAACTGGACAAGCTCCTTCTCACAGCTCCTGCTGGGCCCTTGTAGTTGAATGACTCTACTTCAATTTACCAAGAATATCTTGTGTCTGTGACAGCCCTGAAACCTGGGCCATCTGAGGACATCCTGAGGTCCTTTGGACATTGCCAGAGAGGCTTTCCCCAGAATACAGTGACACATCCATCTTAAAAAGGTGGCAAGATCCCCTGTACAAGGTCTCCACTAAACCTATCACTGCACTGCACATTTAACAGTGTACCACTAATGAGAGCTGTTAGCAGTGGTCTGGTACAGCTCATATTTCTATTGGCTTTGAGCCTACAGAGCCTATTTGAGGCTAACTATTGTGGAATATCAGTGATTAAGATACTTGAAATATATTTACAGTGGCCCTGTAATAGCAGCTATAGTCTGCACCAATTACAAGGAAAGAGAAGCCTCAGCAAACAGAAAGTGCTTAGAAAAGAAGTATTTTGCTGTCAGGACCCGCAACTGTAAATAATTTCCTTGACAAAAACAAGAAGCATCAAATTTCATACTGTATATGGTACTAGTTTGCAAGGTGCAAGAACCTTGAGATGCAATTTGAGTGTGAAAAAAAATGACAAAGAGATTTCTCAGGGTCAACAACTGTGTTAGAAACCATATAACCAGAAGTTTGCTCCCTAACACTCAGACTAGGACTCCACCAGTATCAACTGCTTCTCATTTTAGAATATTTCAGACCTCCTCCCAATTACACCAGCAGTCAACTTTCACTGTAGTTATCCAGAGTTAAGTGCTAGTAACCTCTTTCCTCAACACCTAAATCTAAGGTACAGAGAGGGTTAACCAAGGTAATCTGAAAAACTACAATGAACAAAACTGGCTGTAACCAAGTAGAAACAACTACATTTCTTCTTTCCATTTCACACTAGTGATTATATTCTGCTTTCTTTACAGGACAACCACATCTTTTTCCTGCAGGCCATCGTGTGCTGGGAGCAAGTTGCAATATGCCACTCTGGACATAAGTTTTCAGAGTTCTGAGGTCCCTACTTTTTGGGGAAGGCTAGACAAAAGCCATTGTGCCAGCCTGTTCAGAGGCAAAAATCACAAAACTACATCACCTAGTTCCAAATTTCACCTTTTCCCCAAGATATGGGGGTGGGGGAGAAAGTGAAGGGGTGCAGAAGTTCTAGCTCTGGGGCATTATACATCATTACACTGGAGAAGAACATCCCTGATTTTTCATTTTAACAGTTCCTGGCAACAGTGGTGTCTGTGTCCAGCTGTCTGGATTATCCTAACAGTGGGGGAGCAACTGACAGTGACTTAGAACTGTGGCAGCCAGACTGGGAGCACTGGGCTGTTGAGCCCTGGTGTAGAAGTGCACATCAGACTGTGGCTAGAGATTCTTGGGCATCTGAGACCCCAGCACACTTGACTTGGGCAAGATGTTACAGACCCCATTTTGGGAAGAGTTGCCACTCAGGTTGTTTCTCTGTACATGTTCCGTCCCCCAATTTTCTGCTTCTTCTTTTTCCAGCTGCTCTAAGCTCTGGGGGTGCAGCTCTTCCTGACTGGCTTCTTCCTCCTGTGAACAAGAAGAGTGACCTGCAATGTCAGCAAGTTAGCAAGAAATCTTGCAACACTCCAGGAGAGAGGCAAGGTGTGCATGATCCTAAAATATCTTCCCAAATGCTTTCAGAAATTAGAACAAGCCTGCCTATTAAAGATTCAATACACTCTTTGCTGCAATAAACTGATGAATGCACATTCAAGCTTTAGACAAACAAGGAGAGATTAATCCTTTTTCATCCTTTATGAGCACGTTCACAGAAATGCTATGGCAAAGCAAATCTGGAAACAAACGCTTGCATAAGATTTTGGGCATGTTCACATGAGAAGTAGAACCTCCCCAAACATCCTTTCAGATGGGAAAGGATCACAGGACTACTCTGCAAAAGGGAGGCTTCTTTCTGACTCTGCTATGTCACTTTGTGCTGTTTGCTATTCTCATTATTGAAGCCACAAAGACATGAAGTAATGACATGGCTCCCACATGTCTTGCTGCCTTTGGCTTTAAAGCTGAAGACCCAAAATGCACTGGTTGACTCAAGATGGGCAGTTTTTGGCAAAAGTCACAATTTTGCAGTGAGATGCTATAAGCACACAGCTAACAACCTTCCACCACATGTGTGATAAATAATCCTCAGGCCAGATGTTAAGATCACAGTCCACAACAGCCATGAGCTGCTCTTGCTGGAAAGGGCAATTGGATCTTTTTTTTTTTTCCTTTTTTTTATGTCTGAAGATGGACAGTTACAAAGCAACTGAAGACAGGCAAATTTTATCCACTGCCACCGAGGTTGGCCTCATAGGAGCCAGAACCTGTGTTTAAAGGTACCATGGTTAACTGAGGGGACATGAAGGCAAGGGGTTTTGTGTCATTTTGCTTAAACAGAAAAGGCTTAATCTTACAAAGTGCTGACCCTGTCCAAGCCTTTTTGTTTAATGTCACTGAGGATTGGAAAAGCAAAGATCATACCAGGCCCTTTCACTCAGCAGGGCTGTTCACCTGATCTGAAGCTGGTTCAAGTGCATGGTGGAGGGCTACCAACCTTGCTGACATCATCCAGTCGTTTGCCCAGCAGGTCCTTCCTCTTCAGCTCTTTTCTTTCTGGCACATCAAGCTTGTTCACCACTGCATCAATCTTGGAGCCAATGCTGTTTAAAGACTCTTCCAGCTGCAGCACACGATGCAGGAGGCTGAGTGAGACATGGAGAGCATTTGTAAGCTTTTTCTTGTGATGAATAGTAGGATTTGCAGCAGACATCTCCCAGAGACCTCAAATAGAAGTGAATGCTCCCCATCAGATAACTGATTCATACCCACTGAAGGCATAACTCCCTACTACAGTGTGTTTTCATCTGTAATCAGTGGTTCTGCTTAGGATGGATCCCAGCCACTTTGGATCACACTCCAGACACAGTATAATTCCATTGTTAAATATTGCACCTGTCTGTCCTTTGATATGGCCTTATGTGGTTTGCTTAGTGTTTCTCAGTAGCAGAACCAGGATCTCCTGATTCTCTGTGCTGTATTTATCCCATGCTCCTCCTGTGGAAGAAATAGCCAAGTGTTATTCTTGGACCTGGAGGATAAAGGCCAGCTAGGCTCTAAATCAAGGATATTTATTGCTACAGGACCTTCGGTAAAAGTATCAACTTTCCCTGGCCCAGTTATCTGGGCCACCTTCTGACCTGAAACATGCCAGCATATTGCCTGTGGCCAGATGACAGCTACAGAAGTTATTCAAGAGGCAGAAGGCAACATTTTTTAACTCAATCTTTTACAGGAACAAGCAAACTATATTACTAGAACTGTCCCAGTTATCTCCTGACCTGCTTATTTACCCATGTGCAAGAGAAAAGGGACAAAATTTTACTGAAACTGCTCAGCACCACCGTAAAGAGATACATCAAGGAAGGAAGCAACAGGAAATCAGAACCCTCATTTGCAGAGGGTTAAACTACTGACAGCACAAACATACACTTGGAACTCTTCTTTGGAGACCCAGATGGCCTTATTGGTGTGGTTATTCCTTGCTTCCATGTAGGTCAGATTCTCATCCAGGTTGTTGCCACCATAGGATTTCCCCAAATTTTCAATCTCTGTATTTAGAGCAACCTGGAAAACAAAGAAACTCCTGCAAATGTGGATACTAACTATGCCAGCTTCACTGAGAATAACACAGAGCTTCACAGGCAGCAATATACTCAGCTGTATCCAGGCAGAGTTGGAGCTATATTTTAGTTGCCTGCTTAGTTTATACCATATACCTAAAGATGCCTGAGGCCACTTTGGGGTGATCTCTACCAAACAGAAGGTTTTTTTCCCTTGCCCTTCTTTTTTACCCTTTTTGCCTCTAGGTCATGCTTCATCTGCTGTTGCTCCTCTTCATCAAGGATGCGGTTGCCATCCTTGTCAAATCTGGAAAAAGCTGCTGTGATCTCATGGTCTGCATGGCCCAGTCTGCAAAAGAATAGAAAGAGAAAGCTCAAAGCATAGAATTACACTGTTAAGCTCTAACAGAGTGAGAATTTTGAAATCAGTGTATTAATCCTCCTGCCAGTGACAAACCTAAACACCTGAAACGGGCAGGAGATAGTAACACAAACCTATTTAGAACAGGACACTAAACATTTGAGAAAAGATTTTTTTTTTGTTAGTGTTAAATTGCCCAGATCTGAGCTAACTGCTCTCCTTGTCTTGAAAAGCAGAAAATTTAAATTACCTGTGTTACTAAGAGAAAGGACTAAGTAGGCATCCCTCAAACTGACTCACTTACTCCTTCAAGCTGTTCTTGAAGTCTTCAAAGTCCAGTTGTTTAGTTCCATTTTGCAGGGCTTTCTGCACATCAGAAATCTGCTCCTTCTTCAGCTTCAGCCTCATGAGTGTCCGGTTGTAGCTCTGATACCAAAGATGCAGACACAGAACCACACACATAGAGCAGTGAAAAGTAGAGCAGAGTGGGCAGTGCAATACAGCGGAGTATATGCTAAATAATAGCAGGAGTTGGTAAGCTTTCCACAAGCAAAAATAAAACACTGCTGTATGAACCTCACCTCTAAACTAGAATCACACATTTGAAGTGACACTAACATGCTAACTCTCTGCTTTTCTTGTCCCAATTCTTCCTTTATCTGATTGCCCAGCACATCAGCTGTTTAAGATAGTGTCTCAAATACTATTCTTTGCAGAATATTGGTCCCACGGCAGAACTGCGACCCTCCAGGAACTTTTCTGGAATTTACCCATGGGAAAGCCAGACTTAACCTGCTAGATGTGTGCCACTCTAACAGGCTCAGCTTAGCAAAGTAGGATTTGCCACGTTATTGATCAAAGTGCATTCTATGAAGAATTGAAAGAGCTTTGTCTAAAGACCATCCACAGAAGAAAAGTCTCCCAGAAACACTAAGTATCTGTAAGATACTTACAGATGTAAGAAACATCAAGTTACAGGATTCCCCCAACACTTGCTTTCTCATCTCATTGCCAAAGGGTCTGGGAGTTTGATTTATCCCAGAAAGGAACTGTGACTCTTGTGCACACAAAGAAGAGCGGTCTGGAGTTGGCAACCACTGTTTCTCTCTCGTAAATTCCACTTAGTTCAGGGCACCTCCAAAAAATGCTTCATGATTTAGCTAGAAAGTAGCACAGCTTTCACTATTCATCACCTGCTTCAAGATGTCAGAGAACTGGAGCTCATCTTTCTGGCTTGAAAGCTCCTCCTTGACTTCTGAGTAGGTGTCATTGATGATGGCCAGAAACATGTTCTAGAAAAAGGGGAAGAAGCGAGATGAATATTCATGAGACATCTTGCCTGCTCCAGCAGCTGAAGCAGCAAGAAACAGGCACAGATGTGCAGGACTTAGTTAAACAAGGGGTTGTTGCCCCATGGGGTATCCCTTGGGCAAATTAAAGAGGGTGGAGAGAAGGCCCACTTCAGCCACAACATGTTTTCTTAAGTTTTGCAGTTAAAGCAGTGGCTGAAAGTACATTTGTTCCCACCTCAAATACTACCTTTGGTAGCTTCTCTTGCAAAATCTTAGGTTTCATTTGGACTCCTGGCGCTATGTGTTCAACCTGGTTATTATAAACATCCCAGCACCCATTGCCTAGGAAGCCAGTCAGTTTCAGTCTTCACCTTAACAGATGTGAATATGGCCTTTAATCACCCTAATAATCAAATCCCCAGTTGTAGTAACATACTCCTTGCCTATTGTGGTCTAGTTGCACTGTAAAGCTATTGTAACATAAACTACTTTTCTAAGCATTTGCACTGCACCTAACCCAGGGATTGCCAGGAGGGGTCTCCCAAACACTGCTCTCAATACAGGGACAAGGAGGACTTCGTTGCTTACCAGGAGCACAAAGAAAACAAAGAACACATAGGTGACAAAGTAAATAGGCCCAAGAACCCTGTTGGCGTTGTCAATGGAATTGTAGTCAAAATCACCGAGAATGATCCGAAACTGGGTGAAACTGGGGGAAAGAAAGAAGACAGGGTCACACAAAGGCACATGCATTGATCCTACATCCTCGAACAATCCTGAGGTGAACCTGAACCTGCCTGGAGCCCACATGGGCACAGGCACAAACTAGAGCAGGGTCTAACTCACTGGAGAGTGGTGAGTCAAATGTGTCCATGGTATTTCAGGGCTGACAGGAGCTGATCTGGTTAGAACAAGAGGAAAATAAAACATGGTTTCCACACAAATTCAGGTTGTCCAAAATGTGTTTTGGTATAAATAGGAATCAAAACCAAAACAACCTGAATTTTTCCTTATTAAAGGCATTTAACTCAACAAAGCCATCTCTTGCAAGAGATGTGAGACTCTGGAGGGGATGTTAGAACTCGACAGTGCTCTTCAATCTTTTGCAGTTCATAGCCCCTATAATGAAGAAAGTTTAAGTCTGTTGATCCCAAGTTTCCTTATCTCAGTTGTCTCTTACAGACCCCTCAAAGGCAGGACCTGGATGCCCAGAAGTCTGTGGAAGACAAGCTGAAAACCATCGGTGTAGCAGGTATCTCCATTAACATCACACATTGCCTGAGCAGGCCCATGGACTGAAGGATTGTCTGAGACTGGATTTTAACTCACTTCGCCAACACTCCCTTCTGTGTGTGCTCATCCACTCACTGGTCATCCTCCATCTCAGATATATTGATTATTATCTGTGGGACTTCTCTGGAAACAGATATCCTTACCAATAACCCACATATCTCATGTCCTTACTGATAAACACCAGACAAACAGCAATCTGCCTGTAGCCCTCAGTTTTCTCACTGTGTTCTTTTGTCCATGAAGATGTCACAGCCAGAAGGCTGTGAGCAACTTATTAACCATTGTGGTTTTATTACAATGAGATACAACAGGTATCTGACTGACCTTGAGATTTCCAGCGGGGGGTGGGGGGGAAAGAATAGAAAGCAATTAAAATAATTTTGATAAAATTATGGAAACAGGATACTAATTTGTACACTTACATGCATTTAACAAAGGTACTGAAGTTTTCCACTTGTGTCCCAAAAAGAAGGTAACCCAGCTGGGCATAAGCAAAGAAGACAATGAAGAACATAATGGCAAAGCCCAGGATGTCCTTGGCACAACGTGCCAGTGTGGAGGAGAGCTGGGTCATTGTTTTGTTAAAGCTAATGTACTTGAATATCTGCAGGATGGAAGAACAGGGACAAAGTTAAGCCAAACCATCAGCTAGGTCAGTCTCTCTCATGTATGCACATTCTTACTAAAATGAGAGGTTCACTATAGTACCAAAGTACTGAGGAGGAAGTTGGGCTAGGGAATGGTGGCTTAGTCTTCAGGATATTTGTCCCAGGTGTGGCACCATCCTCCTTTGAGTTCATAAATGTGTGACTTTGTTCCCTCTGTCAAAGGAAAATACAAACAGGGGCTGCTAGAAGGAGAAATGTGTTAAAGCTAATGAGGAGCCCCTTGGTGTCTTTCCACCATACCAAGATGCTTTAGTTGAAATGCAAAGTCCATGCCAACAGATGAGTCATTTCCAGCTCTTGAGTGACCATCATGAAAGGAAAACATGGTTTGCAAGATTATCCTTCAGAATACTAAAATAGTACAGGATGGACAAAGTTACATGGTACTCAGCATTTTCTAAAACCACTCTTACACCGCAGTGTCTGAGGTCATCTCCCTGACTTTTATCTCCAAATAACTGGCCTCAGAATGCAGGATGAAAAGTTGCCAAGATTTACTGAAAAACAGGACATATATCTTTGAGGAAAATCCTCTATTCTATAGCTGTTAAAACTAATTTACTCAGAAGGATGGAAGAGACAATCCCCAAGCTATCTAGAGGGAGAGGTGTGACTGGAGACCTGGCATGCCCCAGACCCCCTACAATACCTTGATCCAGGCAAAGAATAAGTTAACTGCATTCATATTGTTGTACTGTGTCTGCCAGAATGCCAGGAACTCAAAGTCTGCGTAGGTGTTGGGGTGTTTCAGCAGCTCTCCCAGCAGCCTGTTCACCTCAGTGGTGCGAAAGATGTGAAACCCGATAGCGACAATGGAGAGCTGCAAAGAGGAAGAGGAATAGTCCTCAGTGATCATTGTACCTATGCTTTCCCTGGAAATTAAAATGACACAGAACTCATTAGTATCCCACTTCAGAGCTGTGGGATAGCCCATAATGATGGGCTATGAAAATAAGATCTTGATGTGCTGAATGATGCCAATGACTTCACAGTCTCTTGGGCATATTTAAAGAAAGTATTTTCTCCTAGCAGTTCTTCTAGACAAAAGAGCATGTGTCCATTTGCTCTGCTGTTCATTTTAGTATTAGAGCAAAACATGTGCCAGCTCTTGTCTTACCTAGATTAATTTCCACATTCTTTCATGTATTTTGGCTCTTATACCTCCCTGCCATTACTCCTTCAAAAAAAGTGTGGAAGGATCCTCACCAGAATGACAACCACATCCAGGATGTTCCAGATGCTGGTGAAGTACTGAAGTTTGTGGATACGGAGCTCCAAAGCCTCTTCCACCACATAATAGAAGATAAAGACACAGAATACAATTTCACAGGCAACAATGAAGAAGTCCCATGCGCTGACATATCGTATCAGCTTCACTGTCCGGATTTGCCAGGAGGGAATGGCACCACCAGTGGCTGGAAACTCAACCACTAACCTTGGAGGGGACAAGAAAACAATTACAAATTAAGGGATGGAAGCTCAGAGATAATTTTGGGAGGCATCAAACTTGAGCATGAGCTATCCACCATGAGTGGAAGAGTTGTGCATGTGTTTGGGCAGCCATATCTCTGCTGCTTCATCGCCTGTGATAGAAAAAGGTGAAAGGTCATGAGAAGTGTGACTGGTTATTTCAGGAAGACCAAGCCTAAAACATACAATTTCTACTGACATCACTCAGACCCACCCCACTAGTGGACCATAATAAAATATTTGCATTTTAACAAACAATGGCATTGAGAAAGATACAAGAGGCTAAAGAATTTTTGTCAGAACTCAGCTTACCTGAGAACACAGAACAGATTGATATTTGCATTATACACAGAGAAATCAATGAAGACAACTCGTGTTCCCCGATCCAGCCACAGCTTCTCCTTCAAGACTTGCAGGGCTTCAGCACTCTCTTCTCTGGTCATCTTGAGGTCTATGTAGTATCCTCCCCCACTGTAACTGGTTAGTCTTCCCCAGTGAGATGAACCACCCAGCTCCTCCTCAGAATGGTACCTCCACCTGCAACAGACAAGCCCCAAACAAAGACTTCACCTACTCAGGCTTGGATATGGCCTTCTACTCAGGAGAAACTAGACTATATCTTCAAGGGGCAGAGCAGTTTTTAATTAAAGGATTTGCTCTTAATTCCTATTCTGACCCTAAAAATTTCTCAATTATTACTAGTTTTCTGGTTTAGTGCTTCCCAGCAGTGATACAACATGATTTGCAATACAATGGAGGGAAAATTCTGAGGTTTGTTGGCTATATGAGTCTTGTTTTCAGGGAGTTTACTCTCAGGACCTACTCCATTGCCTTCTACCACATCACACACAACGATCTGCTTAGAATGCTCTTGTATTTCCTAACTAATAATAGCTTCTCATTCATGGATCAAGACTCATGCAGTGAGCAGAATTATTAAACTGCAGCTACCTTACATTATTATAGAGAAATAGGTTGTCAAGATCAAAGGGATGCATTCCCTTTTCTCTGGCTCCTGAAGTCCCAGAGGAAAGCAAATATTAACTTGCCAGCTGAATGTCAGCTTGCCATTTAATGAATCTGGTCCCAAAGTCTTTATTTATCCTCACTCTCTTAAAAATAGGAAACAATTTCTTCCTAATTTTCCACTGGATTTTTCGTGGCTTTCCCAACATGAAAACTCATTCTGTTGTGCCACTCATTCTGTTGTGCTTCTCCACAAAGAGACACTCAACCTTATTGATAGACAAAGAAAGGACTTGCTGCCTCTGACTACAAGGGGAATTCCAGCCCTATGTGAGAAACTCACCCCGGGCATCCTGCAGCTCAACAGTTCTTATTTGAACTGGAAGAGAGAAATTTGGATTAGATGTACTTACGCAGTTCCATTGACGAGCCCAAAGGAGACCCTTTCCTCCTTGTCTTCGGAGTATACATCATAGCAGCCTGAGATTTCCTCCTTGAAGTCATTGTGGACCACACAGGAGTTGTTCTTCACCTTCAGTTGTCTCATGCGTGGGACACCCAGCAGCAGGTTCTCATAGTAGATGTATGACTGGGTGCTGTGTGCTGCCAGGGACTCGTTGTTGTACCACTTTGTCCAGTAAAGATTATCCAGCAGGGGACCTTGTGCATACTGCAAGGGAGGGAGAGAACAACTCCTTCATAGCTCACACATCAGAAGAATTCTCTTAGCCTAGGATTGAGATAGTAAGACCTGACCCACCCCTCTCTGCTCCCCAAGATGGAAAATAGTACAAGTTTGTGTTGCTTGCATGTTAAGGAAGGGAAAGACCAGAGCTGGTGGTAGAGGAGGGATGCTGGGCAGCAGGGTCATCATTGGTTTCTCACAGTTCTGTAATGTCTTTGCTACACCTTCTATGACTAACAAAGAGACAAGAGCCCTACAAGTCTCTTTGTCTTTTCTACTTCAGTCAGCACAAGTCTCAAGGAATTGCCTTGGCACCAGTTGTGAGTGATGAAAAGTGCGTGTGCCAGTGTCCTGGAAACAGCAGGGGAGAAACAATAGTGCCATTGTTTGCTGGACTGTTTTAATATGACTGAAAAAGACAAATCTAATCGACAAGTAATTTCTGGCTGTCAGAGATAAGTGGTTGCAATAACTCAATGGCCTTCATTGTGGCTCTCATTATTCCTTCACTCATTCTTTGACAGAAATAAGTTAGACCCTAGACGTTTTTCCCCTTCTTTATTCTCTTTGATAAAAGCCACTGCAAATTTTAATCCAGGTTCTTCATAAAGAATCTATAGATTAGACAAACCCAGGCATGAATTAATGGCAGGTTAACTTTGCTGTTCATGAATGGCCATGAAAACAGACATAGGCTGTTACTAGGACACCAGCTTGAAGATATTGAACTGTAGGATTCAAAGCTTCTTGTACCACAAGAAAACCTGAAGTAAATCCCTTGCCTTTTCTGGGACAGTACCTCCCATCAAATGCTCACATCACCATAATTATTTTGTTATGTCCTGCCTGTTCAGCTGGCAAGTTATTGGTGAATGGACTCTTCTAGCCATGCACAGCACTTAGCTAGCCAGTATTCTGGACACAGTGCTCAGAGATAAATTATACTTTAAATCAGTGAATATTTTGCATGCAAGTGTTATTGTAGCTATTGCCAGTAGCTGGCAAAATCTTGTGGCAGCAAAATGCCTTGCTGAAATCACTGGATAGTGCTTCAGAGGGAACTGAACATCCCAGTTTAGCTGAGAGGGTTCCCCATGCCAGGCCAGATTTGTACTCACCACCCAGAAGTCAGCCATGCTGCCGATGGACTGGAAGGAGACACGGCCATCTGTAGAGCTCTGCAGGAAGAGCTCAGACATCACTTTGGTGTAGTAATAGGCATTGGAACTTGTCATTCCATATGTCACTAAGAGAACAAGAGCAGGATCCTTCCTTATACCTGAATATTGGAGCCTGATATAAATGTATTTATATATTCCCTTTCTATGTACCTTATATTTTCACAGGTAAGCTGAACAAGGCACAGGAGAAGTCTTAGGACTCTCTATTTTCTCAGGGATTTACAAACTTATCTGCTGCCCATTCCAGATTTTAAACTGTCAGAATGACCAACTATAAGAGTTAAGTATTGAGAAAAGACCACGGGATGATACAACTGAACATCCTGGGTAACAGCTTTTGTTCTCAGACAAAATTTCTGAGGGAGATTTTATTTCTCAGAATAAAGCCCAGGATGCATATTTTGAATTTCTGATGTGAAGACACGAAGCCAAGAGACCACCCTATTTTCCCAAGTGAAAAGCTCCAGGTAAGTTTTCATCTACCAAGAAACCCCAAGAGGAGCAGACTAACTTCCACAAACATGTTGTTTCAACTGTCCAGTGCTCCTTCCTTCAGAAAAACATCCATTGTGGTGATCACTAAGAACATGTCCTACTCTTGAAAGGACACCAGGAAAATAAAGCACCTGACATTCAAGACACATTCCCCCCCACACCTCCTGGATGAGTCAGTGTGTGACAACACGTACGTCAGTGTGTGTCTTGGTTCTTTAGGGAGAGTGACTGTCTCCCTGGGCCAGCATGATAGTAACTTAGGGTACTATTGTCTGTCCATCTCCCCTGACACAGGGTCCATGAAATATAACCCTCTTCACTGTTCCAGGCCACAGGTGCTCATTTGTGATAATGAATGAACCTTCCTGAAACCAGACAGCCATTGTCAGACCCACACAAAGTCCATCAGCATTAGCATTCAGTGCAGGGACACATTACATTCACCCAAGAATAACAGGGTGAGCTGCCGTCTGCTTTATCACCTCAGCCAGCCATCCAGTCTCAGAGGGGAAAATCTCCCTGAACTGTGTCTTTGGTATCAGGAAGTTTCTAGATTTGCTCTCCAGGTCTTAAACATTTGCTGTGAAACTGCAAAAAGACCCTGGGCAGATTCTCCCAGGACTGTAGAGTCAATGGCTAGAACTGAATATGTGAATCAGAAAATACTACTTAAGTCTAACCAACATCAGTAAGCATTGGTCAGTAATTTTACTTCTGTGTGCAGCAGCTTTATGTAGGTTAATGACACAGCTTCTTGCTGCTGTGAGTGTCCCTATAATAAATGTAACACCTACAGCAGAGCAAGGAAGACTAATAACAAAATCTCACATTATTCCCCTCATGCTGCACACAGAAATGATGCCTATGAGATATGACAGCTACTTACATAGACATATGTCCACCAAGAACATGACATAGACCAGCAGCTCTCGCAGAGTGGTTTTCACATAAAGCTCCCTGTTTTCAGCCGTGTTCTCAGTCAGCGTAGTGCCCCACAGACCTGTTGGGTATAAAGAACAGACTCTAGAGTTTTGATGGCCATTCTCAAGGGCCATGTGAAGAGCTGTAGTCCTGTTCCAAAAAATTGCTGTTGGGAGTTGAAGTTTTGTTGCTTTTCAAGGCAAAGCTACTTTTCATTTCAAAACTTGAATTATAAAAGTGTGCAAAATACCCCTAAGAAGAACAATTCCACAATGAATAGAAGATTTGGGGCTGGCCAACACTGAAATGTATTGGTTTTTTGTTTTGCTAAATCACTCTTTAGTTTTCTATTTGAGTTCATTATGGCCCGATCTTTTCCTGACTGTTTTTCTGCTTACTTTTTGCAGAAATTCAGCCTTTGTCACAAATGCTCTTGAAACCATAATATTTCATCTCAGTCACCCATGTGCCAACAGCTGACCTTCTGAGAGGTCTTACATAGCAGAACTGCATCTGGTGTTAGCTTTACAGCTATTTCTCCTTTTAGTGTATATTGAACCATTTGATCCCAAATATTTGTCTCTTGCTTACCTAAAAACTCCTGCCATTTTCTTTTTGGTCATAAGACTCAATCAAATAACCCAACTCAGTATTTTCAGCATAACATTTAGAGCCAAATTATGTTCAGGACATCTAACAATGGAACTTAGCTGAATCCAATACACATATTCCAACTGCACCAACTAACGATCCTATTTCTTCACACAACTCATTAAATGTCACCAGGGTTGTCAATAATAGAGAAAAACTTCCTTTAAAAGGAGCCTTGATATTTTGGGTTTGATGAACTACCCGATACCATTAGTGTATTTGTTTGTTCTTTTTGTAATGGCTTTCTGTTGCACTTTCTGGAATGCTCCTGAAGTTGAAAGGCACGAGAACTTTCAACTGAAAGCCTAGTGATGAAAGCCATGTCAATAATACCCATTGTCTTGCTGCTTTCTGCAGCTCCTCGAGAGCTCAGCCCTGATTCCTATCCCCAGTAGGATGCAACAACCATCTTTCTGCAAGCCAGGATCAAAGGTAATCAAAGCCCCCACATTTGAAGTCATTTCTGGCAGACGACAAACTCCTTTTTTCTCTGGAGCAAGCAGAAGTGTTCTAGTGGTCTGTGTGCATTTATCCTGTCATTTTGATAGCTCTTTGGCATCTCAACAGATTGGAGAGCTTTTGGCACCATCAACTACCATAGTGACTGTTGCAGCATCTGCCATCACTCCTGGGCAGAAAAACCAGTAGCCTGTTCTGAACAATTCAGACCAGCAACAGAACTGACAGCCTGCAGAAGGTCAGGATTCACTCCTGTGGAGGAGAAAGTATCATGCAATCTACAGGAATCCTAACAATGGAGAAAACCAAGGGGAAACAATCTGTCTGTCTCTTCAGGTCACTTTTAAATGACCACTTTCATCCTTATATATGACTACATCACAGTCTTTAAACAGGTTTGTTTTGGGGTTTTTTTCCATGAGCAGGGAACTCCTATTATCCATATGTTTGGAGCAAAGGCACAGACCTTCTTTAGTCTGAGAACAGAAATGTACTTGGGAACACCTAAATTCAGGGACACTGAAATATCCTGAGAACCTGCTTCAAAGACTTGCCCAAAATGATACCTGGAGGACCATGTGGCTGCTACAGAACCCTTTCAGATTGCTTCCAGTTGTTGTAATAGTATAGGAGCTGAGGTTTATTTTCAGCTACGTCTTTAGGAAACATGCCCAGGACATCTGTCATCTCATACACAAAACATATCCCCATCTGTGTCTCCTTTGGCACCACCTACCCCCTTGGGGATGCAGCTGTCTTGGACATGACATTTGGAGCAGAAGGACTCAAGGCTAGAAGACATCCAGTCTTCCTTATGGCACCTTGAATGACCATGCAGCACTCACGCCGCTAAGCAAAGAAAAAATAACAGAATCTAGAAAATAGGCTATGAATGCAATTCATTTATAAGTGTCACCTTCCAGATAGTAAGAAGTGACTGATAAGAATTACTGACAACACCTACATTATCTTTTGGGTGTGCTTTTAAACCAGACTTGTGACGCAGGTGAGTGACTAGCTCACAGCCTCAGGTACAGCTGGAGATCCTCTTCCAAAGGCAGTGGGAAGCTGGGTGTCTCAGCAACTGCCATGCAGCCAGCTACACAGCAAAGTCTGTCCATAGGTTGGCTGTGGAACAGTGGAGGTGGCAGGAGGCAGGCAGGAACCAGGACACAGTTGCTTGGACTGTGCTTAGAGAGGAACAATCCTGAGCAGTGGCACTAAGAGCAGCAGCTACTCACTGCTAATCCCTCACAGCAGCTGATGAGGACAAGAAAAAGACAATAATCCCACTATTACCACTAGCCTCGAAGAGCTATGGACATGTGATCCCAGGGAATGGTTTTTAAGCAAAAAAACCCAAAACCCCTCAAACTGTCATTGTCTAACTTACTTATATTTATTACTTCTATTTTCCATGTGAGCCACCAAGGTGATTAAATAGAAAGGGAAGGGGGAAAGCCAGCAATCAAGAATCAATGAAGAATGATGAGCAAGTAGAAAAGATGCAAAGGAAGGAAGCAAATTCTTCAAGGAAAATGTCCCCACTTCTGTGAGGCTTTAAGAGGCCTTTGGTCTGTTTGACTTAACCTTTGGATTCCAAGCTTTGGTATTACCTACAGCCCTATCTACCACCCTTAGTGACAGGACACACTGTTTGAACAGTCAGAAGAAGAAAATGCTGTAGTGTCCTAACAGTTATCTTCATTTGCATACTCCAAATTCAACTCCGGCAGCTCACAAATGGAAATTTGATGTTAAAGTACATGTTTCTCCATTTTAAGCCTCAAACAATGCCTAGAAGAAAGCATTTCAGAATAAACCAGGTAAATTATACACTGCCTATGAGTAATTTGTAATTACCTACCAAACCCACTCAGCACTGTTCCTTGGCCAGGAGAAGTCTCTAAAGCCTCTGCTCTGAATTTCTTGAGAATTAGTAGTGTTAGACTGTAGTGGCAATGACAAAAGTATTGATCATACAGGGGCTGTGCAATTTAGGACCAAGCTATACTGTTATTCACTCACTCATACTATTAGCGGGTACAGCTCTGAGAAAAGTTTTTGCCTTTAAAGTGAGAAAAGACACATTGGCAAGAAAATGTATTCCTTTTTGCTTTATCTTCCCTGTTTTGAAAATGTTAGGATTTTATGCCTTCTATAAGAAACTGTTGAAATAACGCTCTTACCCAGAATGGCATCCTGGCAGCAGACTTATCTTGTCCCCAGGGTTTTGTTTGCCTCTGAATAAGCCTACATAGTATTTCATTCTCCTTTGTCTTTTAAACTGGAAAACAGCACCTCTTTCTTTCAGCTATCTTCAAGAAAAGCATTATTTGATACATTGCTGTAATCCCCTACATTTCAGTCCTGACAATGCTAGATTTTCTCTGGTAGATATGTCTATCAGTTCTTATGTCACTGTAACACAGGGGCCAGTACCACTCTATCTAGAAAATGCACACAAAGACAGAATAGTCTCACCACCACTGTGGTGGCTGCTGTGGATTCAGAGCACCTAAACTTGCCAACAGATTCACTGCATGACCTTGGGCACACCACTAAGTCTCTTACCTTGTAGTAAAGGTAACAGGGCAGACCACGAAGCTGTAGCAAGGCACACAGAACAAGGATGCTCCTTTCAGGCCAGCCAAAGACAATCTCTGGAGTAATGCCACTGCATGTTGAACAGCTCCCTGGGCTACAGGGACACTGTGAGGTTTCTACCTTCTGCATCCCATCTCTTCCTCCCCTCCTCCCCATACCATTGTTCTGAGGGCTAATAAGTCCCTTCCAATGAGATATGAGAGATTTACCTCGGATGCCTCTGAAGATGTAGAAGCAGCACTTGAGGAAAGGACTTCTCTTCCCATTCACAGCTTTGCTCTGTTCTTCTTGGTAGGGCAGTGGATCCCCGACCTCGTCAAAATTCTCATAGGGATTCTCCAGGACAGACTTGGGGTTGTAGATGGTTTGAATTTTCAAGGAGGTAGAGGGAGAGCCATTGTAAACAGGATTGTCCCAAGCTTTCTTCCCCACTGTCTCCAGTTCATGCACCTCTGCTACTTCAAAGTGGCTCTCAGCTCTGTTGTTTAGGTGAGACAAATTCATGGCTACTCACTGCCGGCACAAGTACTTTTTAACTGGAATTGTGAAGATTGCCTGCCCAGGCTGGAATTAAAAGTTAGCAGAGAGATAATCAATGCCAAACAGCTTGTCTGCCTCAGCAGCCAGGAGAGGGCACACCAGCAGCTCTCCACAGAGAAATCCTCTCTTTTATATCAGCACAGCTGGTGACACCGATCAGAGGAGTGGCACTACCCCTTGTTAGAAACCACCGTCAGCTCTATTATCCCGGTAGCCTTGGGAACATCGATAAGTCCAGGAATCCTTCTCTGCTTTTTAGCGGCAATAACAGACCTAGATGCCGTCGTGAGGAGGCTGTAAGGGGCCAGGAGAGGTTGGACCCCTCCGGCTGCTGCAGGCCGGGTCAGTTCCAGGGGAAGCTCCGGCCAGGGGCCGCAGAGGGGCAGAGGGGCCGGACAGCAGCCTTTGCTCGGGGCCGGAGCGCTCCCGAAGGTTCAGCGATGGCCCAGAGAGCAGAAGCTCCCGCGAGCGGCAGCGCCGAGCCGGCAGGGCGCACAGCATCCTCTGCCTTAGCTCAGCGTGAAAGCAGCGGTGAAGCACGGCAGGAAATGTAGTGGTCGTTTTGGAAACCAGGGGCTGGAATGTTCTACTTTCACAGTATTTCCACAAGATCCGCACTGCCTGCCGGACCTGAGGCAAGCCTGACTAAAAATAAACAAACCAGGATTACACCAGGCAGAACGGACAATAACAGTAGCTGGGGTTGCCTGCATTCACCTTGCCTCTGGCCACCTGCTGTCCCAGTAGCTGTCCCAGGCACCACAGCTGCTGCAGGGCTGTGAGTGTACCCTGGAGGGTCCCAGGGCTTGACCCTGGGCTGACACACTTGTCTTGGTGATGAGACTATAAAAGAATGTACAGCCCAAACCTGGTCCTTCCTCAGGTGTGAAAGCACTGTTCAGAAGAGGTGCCTCTCCATGGGTACTAAGGGTTGCTATTTTCCTGTAGGCCCATGGGGCTCAAAAGTACAAGAAAGGATGCTTCCTCTGGACTCTAATGTTCATACAGGTGATGTTGTCAGGCCAGCTGGGATTTGCAGAGATGTCCCCTAGGTGTCATCTACTTAATCATGGCAACTTTGCACAGGGCACTAAGAGGGCAGCAGCTGGTTGAAAGGTCACTGGAGGTCTGGGTTAGGTCCTTTTACTGAATTTGGTATTATTAGGGCTTGTGGTGTTTTACTACTCCCTAGCAAAATGAAAGCAGTGGCATGGAATCAGCAGGTTCAACGGATGGAAAGCATTTGCAGGGCTCCGAAGCAGCAGGAATACTAAGGAATGAGATCTCAGTGAAAGGCCATGTGGCAGAGGCAGGCACCCAGTTGCACTCCTGGGACCATACAGCAGATATCCCTGCCCATGCACAGGTAGTATGGCTTATGTGCAGAGCTGCTGCTTTGGGGGAACATGGGGTTTTTCCACAGTGCAGCTTTTGCTGCCTGTGGCACAGCACCACCACACATCCCATCCCATCCTTCAGGACCCAGGTACAGTGCAGATCTGCCTTCTCACTGACTGGGGCACAGAGCAGGTGGTGAGAGGGGGGACATTGGCCTTCTGTATTGAGAGACCAAGTCACCCACCTAGCCCAGAAGACAGGTCATGTCTGTGTCACCTGAGTTTGAAGAGCCTAATACAAAGCAGAACCAAGAGCACCCTATAATTAAAGAAACACACGCAATGCTTTATAAGGCTGCATGGGGTGACTCGATTTATGTGGGTCTGAAATGCTCCTTTTCAGCCAGTAAACTTGAATTATGGGAGATATGTCAGCTGGGGGCGAACACGATCCAGACTTTAGGACCTCATAGATCACTCTGCTATGCCCTCTATTGTGTTTGATGTAAGCCTGTGTGGAACACCAGAATTTGCTGGCTGAGAAACAATGCATCTGATAGCACATTTCAGCACTTACCTCACATCTTTTTTCCTTACAGTGCCTTGGGCCTTTTTTGCCAAACTTTAATTCTTGTGAAAACCAGCCAACAGAATTTCTCTTCTCCATTCTTCCTTTTCCCTTCTTTGTTCAGATCCATTTTTCAGCAAGCCTAGAAGAAACCTTTCAGACTTACCCATGTAAGATTGTTTCTAAAACCAGAAACCACCATCGCAATGGGATTCAGCATGTTAGAATAGGACAAAGTAACATAGCCACAGAAGTTTTTCTGTCAGTGTGCCAAGCACACATACCTTTAAATATCTCATACTTAATTCCTTTCAGTAAGGAGAAGAAAGGACCAAAGAGTTCATAAATTCCACCCCCCACCCCCCAAATACTATCAAACACTGAATTAAACCTACAAAGCATTTAGATTTCATGGTTAGAACAAAGTCCTATCAATTAATGAAGAGCAGTCATTTGTTTGGCCTCAAGGTGAGTCTGCTCACCAGACCCATGAGGACAAGACTCTCCAGGAGCTCACCAGCCACTGCTGAAGCAGCCCTGATGGGAACAGTTTCACCAGCTAGAGGTGATGCTGGGACACCAATTACAGACCAACTCTCTGGGCTGATCAGAGCTGGCAGAGGACCAGGATAGAAGTAACCAGCTCTATAACAGAATCAGTTTCTGCCCAGATTTTGAACAATCCTTTTAGTTTTCTTCCAGGACCTTAATCATCATCACTGAGATTTTAAAGTTTTACAGATGTCTCATTCTTGAGAAATCTTGTATATAAGTTTAGCAGCAGGCAGTATACTGCAGTCACTTTCATTTCAACTATAACAAAGAAAGAAAGAAAGAGACACCAGCCATTTATAAACAATTCTAAATCCAAGTTCCTGTTTTCTCACTTAAGGTGCTATGTTAATTCTCTTGGAAATGATCCATTTTCAGCAGGTTCTCACCAACACAAGCATTTGGTTCCTACTTCCAGGCAACATGAATAGAGCTAGAGATAGTTGTTATCTCTGTGGATTGCATCAGGGACAGAGAATGGGAAAGTGGTGGTGACAGCACTAATCAACTGTTAAACATCAGAAATAAAAAAAATAGACTTCCAAGCAGAGTACTTTGGTGTTGAGTAAGCTGTTTATGACATGTTTTGAAAATTTTCCCAGCACAGTGTATTAATGTTCATGTGTTTTTGTTACTTTTCATTTAAATTAGGTCTTCTCTGCCTATCTCTTTTTTTTTTTGCATTCAACAGGCAGATTTTATCTACATTTAAATACTACCATTCTTATTCTAATAATGTTCAGAGGCTAAGGAATCCAACCATCTCATGAGAGACTCATTTAGGAACCAGCACAAAAGGTGAAAACTGCTTTCTGCATACCCAGATGTAAGAACCGTGTCACTAGCAACCCTACATGTCTCCAATATGTCAAGATAAATATGCTTGAGGAGGAGAAGGTGAAGAGAGAGTGAAGGACATTTTAGCCAAGGACAGATTGAAATTGATCTATAAAAACTGGTTACCACGTTGTACAACTTAGCAATAAGTTTTCATAAACCTTTGTACAAAGATGTATTTACTTACACTTACGTATTTCCTAACATATTGGAGAGCTTTCTTACATTCACGTACCTGTGCAGTAACCTTCAGTGGGGACTTCACTGGCTGGCTGCAAATTCACAGGGATTGTGCATGTGCAACTCCACCTGAGCAGAAAGAAATAGGTACAGGATGAAGTGATCAGGTCCTTTACAAGATAATGGTGATTTTTCCTCTTTTTAGAATAATAGAGTTAAGTTGTCTTGATCTCTAAATACAATTTTGATTACGAATAACCTTTACTGGCAACCTGCAGGGTGTTGTTTTCTTAAATCTTCATTGCAATACATGCAGATGTGCAGATCCATGTGTGGGCATGTTACCACACACACATGCAGCAAGCACACTCTGTGCTCCTAGGAACTGTCTGGGCCAACTGGCATTATTGAGAGAAAGTCTGTCTTTGACACACCGTGGGCAGTGACGAACGCCCAGATGAGCACCACACCTAAAATCGCACAAGTGCCTGAGGAGGACCAGCTTCAAAACAAAAGGTATTTCCTCCTGTGCAATGAAACCAGCTTTGGGGTGGCAACCAATGCAGAGTTTACTCCCAGAAGTGACCCACGCTTGTGACAAGTCAGGCAGCTTCCATCAAGGGGCTCAAGGAGTCACTTATAGGCTGGGCTGCTGTCAGGGGCAGGGTGTTTTCTCTGCTCCTTTGACCCAGATTTAGCACACTTAGCAAGAAGAGGGACACACACAGTCTGTGCCCCATGGCATATTACAGGCAAACACCTGCCCCTGTCTCTGCAAAGACAAAGCAGGACTCAGACCAAAGATTTCTTCCCCAATCCAGCTATCTGCCAGATGCAAAAGAGTCTCTGTATAATATCCCTGAGAAAATGGCAGGTTGGCAGCTTGTGTTGAATGAGTGTGATGAGAGGAAGGAACGCTGATCACGCTTGATTTTTCGGGAACGTTGAATTAATACATGGCCTAACACATAGGGAAAAAATAGCAGGATGCATCAGATGTGAGATATGAGACTGTAGTTTCAATCAGTTTTGTTAACAGAAGCAAGCACCATGGAGAATTGCAGTGCTACATTCAGCTTTCTGATGGAATAGCATAATTCATATAACTGGAGACTAGTAAAAGAAGGTCTCTGTTGTGGAATTGTTTCCCTCCTCCTCCCAAACTTGTGTTCCTGCTGGTGTTTCCACTTTTAGATGCACCAGCATATTTTTATGCATTTAATCTCTGAAGTGTAGGTAAGGCCTGAGCTCTTTTCAATTCATTCACAGTAAATCTTGCATTGAAATATTGTTTGGTTTCGTTAGCTATTATTCATACTTCTGTGCTTTTCGTCTACTCCCCAGTCACATGCTTATGAATTTAGTAAAGCCCTTAAACTCACTACTGTGACCACCTAGGCTTGTTGGGCAGTTCTCTGGGAATTTTATAGCATATGGCTCTTGGCTACAAACCGGCACAGCGTTGCCCTGTTTGGAAAAGCTCACTTGGAGCATCATTGACCATTTTGGAGGAACCCCACGAGGATGGTGTTCAAATCTCTCGGCGGTGACAGTCCAGCCCACCTCAGACACTCGCACCCCACTCCGGCGGGGTGCGATCTCCCAGCGGAGCCCCGCGGGATGCTCCAGGGATGCCGCGGTCCCTTCCCCGCCTCGCTGACCCTGCACCGCAGCGCCGCCCGGCCCCGGCCAGCAGGTGGCAGCCGCGCTCCGCCCCGCGGTCCCTCAGCTGTCCCTGGGCCCGCCGGCTGCCAGCGCTCCTCGCCTCGCGGCCTTCCCTCTGTCCCTCGCCGCCTTCCCGAGTGTCCCCAGTTAGCCCCTCTCCGATGGCCTGGTGCCCTCTGCTGAGCACATTGCCCAGCAGGTGCCTTGCCGGTGCGGAGGTGACCGCGCACGCTGCGCTGCCCCGGCGCCGCAGGCTGCGCGCTGTTGGAGCGGCGTTTCGGCACTGCCAGCCCGCGGCTCCTGCAGGCCTCCCGGGCCGGGCAGCGCAGCCCAGGGCAGCCTGCCCTGTGCCCTTCCTGCAGCTGCTCCCTCCTGCCTGCACGGCCCCCTCCTCAGGTGGCTCTTCTGCCTGGAAGCACATTCCCCAGCAGCCACAAGCACTGGAAATCCCAATCCCACCAGCACTCACCTCCCGTGCCACACTGGGCTCATCCTTTATCAAACTCAGTCAATTACTGCCTGTCACCCCGGTTAACAAGGACAATATGGGCAGAGCCGGCACAGCCTCAACAAGACCCAGCCTGCCCTTGCCAGGACAGAGGAGCAGAGACATCCACCAGCCGGGAGAGAGGCAGCCAGGCTTCTCGAAATGCTCAGCAGAACACTCAGCTACCAACCAATCCTGCCTGAGGAGCAGTGCAGGTGTTTAGAATGAAGGGAGTGCAATTTATTCCACCTGGGAAAACTTTCTGGCTGGTTACTGATCCTTGGATATCATGCACAAGCTACACCGTGAGTGGCAGCCATGGAGGATGTATCTGGCCATCTGCTGAAAGTTGCCAGGCTCTTTGCAGTTTAATCATTGCATGTTGACCTCAGGAATACTCCCACCTCTCAGGGCCTCTGGCAGGGGCAGGAAATGCACATATCCCATGCAGAATAATTTAGGGAAGGTCCAAAGGGTGGGGCTGGGGGTATAAAACTGGATTAGCAGTTCAAACTTAAATCCTCAGCACCGGTTAACTGTCATGTAACTCATTCCTGGACAGGGAACTCACCCTGCCTGTTCCTGTCATGCCTGAAGCAAACTTTAGTAATGAAAGACACTGAGATCAGGGTCATCCAGGAGAAAACATCAAGCATCTCTGATACCTGCTGCAGGAGTATCCCTCTCCCCCTCCTCTAGCAGCTGTCAAGTGTCAGCAGTTGACATTTTGGTGTTGTTTTTCCCCTAGTGAGTGACTAAGGCTCACATTAACACCCACATGCTGAAGAGGAGATACCCTGTTCCTAGGGGTGACAGAAATGTTTGTGATATGCCCAACAACACCAGAGGAGGGGCTGAGTCCCTGTATCTGAAGGCCTGGCATCTTCTGAGATCCAGCTGTGAGCCCCATGAAGCAAATGCAAGAAAAGGAATCCTGACATCTTTGGAAACCATGGCAGGAACCCTCTGGATGCTAAAGAGCTGCCCTAGTTTTACTTCAGCACATCCTGAGCTCACTCCACTGTTCTTTTGGGAGAAGATGCTGGCCAAGTCCTGGCCAGAGAGCAGAGAAGCAGATTCCTCAGGAGTTGCAAATGATTTACCACATTTCTCTTTTTGTTCACTGCTTTTCTGTAACCAAATAATTGTTTAGATTAAAATAATCTGTCTTCAGTGCAATTATATCCATTCAACCTTAACAGTCCCATGCTGCCCAGTACTTATTTTTCTCTACTTATTCCTGACCATGTAATTCCAAACAAACGATTGAGTTTATATTTTATAGGCAGGGAGACAAGATAAGGAAACCTCAGGTGACCATTTGAAAACCCAGAGGCTGCCATCAGTTTTAGGATTAGGTGCTGTATGTGATTGATACTCAGGGATGAGCCAATCACCTGATGAAGCCAGTTCTTTGAGGATGTACTTGAGTGACTGAGAAAGAGGAAGTGAAGAAGGAGCTGGGGCCAAAGCAGTCACTGGCAACATTGTGTGTTTGCACACCAGTTAGCTGCTATCTGTGTTCCAGTGCTTTCCACTCATTCTACTTCAGCATTCAGGCATTTTTGCTGGGATCTTGGAGTACCTGTGGGATGCTCTCAGCATATTACCAAAGCTGTGATCAGGTGGGGACATCATTGTGGGGGTGACATTGTAGTCCCTTGGTAGTGGTTTCAGAGGTCACCATCCTGACAGCCATTTATGCCCCAAAGCTGCACAGCCAAGTGTAACACATGAAACCAAAACTTTGCTGGTGCAGGACAAGGTAAGTTTGCCTGGATTCTCCCTGTGTGATATTTTTGCTGTTCAGGGAGGCTCTTCAAGTTTTAGGGTTGCTAATCTTTATATGCAAATCCTTTTTCAGAATTGTTCTTCCCAAGGCACACCACAGAGCCAGCAGGCTATTTAAAAAGCAGAATGGCACAGTGGACAAACCTCAAACCTTGGGTGTCCCCAGTGCCAAGCAGAACCAGACAGCTCCTCCACGTGTCTTTCTTACGCCACTGTTTGTACATCTGCACTTCGCTCTGCCTGCACTGTGACATTGTGAGCACACACTCCACTGTTGCCCCCCAGACTCTTACCTGCAGAGCTGCTGTCTCATCACGTTGCTCTTCCAGTGTAGGTCTGGACAGATGACTCTTCCCCTCAAACTAGAACTTTGTACTTGTCTAGTGAATTGCATCCTATTATTTAGTTCAGTCCATGTATCCCATTTGCCAAGATCTTACTGGAAATCTGAGCAGGGTGACCTCCAACACATTTTCTATTCTTCCCAGTCCAGTACAGTCTACAGAAGGAAGAAGCTTGGTCTGTCTTTCCTTCCATGTATCAGCAGGGAAATTCAAAGTAGCTGCACTGCAGCTATGGAACCCAGAGTTGTTCCAGCAGCCCTCAGGCTGAAAGTGGGAGCTCTTAGCCCAATTTCTCAACACCTCCACAACTATTTTCACCTAGGTAAAATTAGGAAGATAAGAACAGTTGTGATAATGTTATATATTTCTGTACCAAAAGCCATAAAATTCTGCTACTTCACCCTTACTTTACTTTCTTTTCTCAAAGAATCAGGAATAAAATCACCTGGCATCATCAATTAGAGAAGGCTGACGTAATTTCCATGCCAACAGTGGTTGTTCTTGAACTTTATACCTGAATCCTCTGCAAACATGATCCTTTCAAACATGGCTTCAGATGCAGGAAAACACATGCATTCCAAAACACACCAAATGCCTTCTGGGTGAATGTGTGAATGCGTGATTACAGTGTGGTGGTCAATAATCTGCTCACCTCTCCGGTGCCACGAGGACCAGACTTTGTAAGAAGCCTTTGTAGACTGACATTTTTAATGAGAGTTCTATGTTAGTACTGTCACAAGACTTGAGAGACAAAATGTGGACACTTAAAAAAGGTAACAGAAATAGATAAGAGCAGATTATATTGGGCAGCAGGGTGCCCTCAGTGTTACCTGCTTAAGATTTTAAACTTGCAACAGATCTTTCCCTCTATTAACACACCAAACACAAACACCACGTTAACACAGGGCATTTTTACCCGACAAAACTAACAGGAACCCAGAAGTCTGCAGCCCTTTACTTGAAGTGAGGAGGTAGAAGTGGAAAGGGAAGAGTGTTTCCATCTCCATTTTTTAGAGGAGACAGGGTAGACAAGTTATTTAAAGACCTGAAAGGCAACAAAACCAGGCAGGCAGGTAAGGGAGCAAGTGAGAACCTAAAAATGTTCCTGGCCAGAAACCTCACAGCTTGTAGCACCTGTTGCTGCCCAGAAACATAACAGCTTGTAGGATCTTTCTCCTTTGGGACTCAAAATGTCCTTTACTTGGCCAGCCATGTATACTGCTGCAACCCACACACCATTGTGGGGATGCACTCTGCTCAGGGGGAATCCTGAAGCATTTTCAGTTGCAAATGGACTTAGACAAAGACACAAGCACCATCCCTGTTCTGTAGGAAAAAAACCAATAAAATGCTGCTCATGACATATAGTTCTTCACTGGGATCAGCAGAGAGGGAAAGGAGGAAAAGCAATGCTGGCTTCTGGAAGTGTACAAAGCTCTCTGCTCTAGTTCTGTTGTCCAAGAGGAAAGAAAACGTTCACTTTAAAAGCAACTGAGGCATGGATGTAGACAGTTGGAAGCAGCAGGCAGGGAGAGGCACACCCCATCTTTGAAGTTTTCCTTTGTGTGTCACTGATAAGCCTAGAGTAGAGAGGACTGGGTTGAGGGTCCAGCAACTTTCTTCTTTGTCCTTCCTGCTACTCATAACAGCAGCATGTATGTATTCTCAGGGCAACCTCACCAGTTTCTCCCTGCCAAGGCATGCCAGCTTCCTCTAACAGGATTCTATCAACAACATCTCCAGGACAAGAATGAATATCTGTGATTAAGCCAGGAAGCATGGAAGGGAGATCTCTCCCAGCCTCTAGATCCCAGGTTACTTTTAACTTTGGTAAACATTTTGTTCTCCTAAGTGCTGGGGCAGCCATCAAATGCTCAAGCTGCTATTGCAGAAAAGAGACAGGGTAGAAAGCAATGATGCAGAGCACACACACAAAGAGGATAAACAGTGGCATGGGACACTGTGCTCTGCCCAACAGAGGCAGCTGCAAACTGACCTTGGATGTGCCGTCACCATTTCCTGGTGCTGCAATTCTGCCACGTGCTGATTATGTGGCAATGAGTCCCCAGGGCTCACGCTTGCAGCCCTGCAGCATCACCTCTCTCTCCCACACAGGTGGAAATCCACCCTCAGATGCAGCAGGTATCTTGGATATGTTAGCTGCATCTAACCCGGGTTGACACCAAGGAGCACGAGGCACACCACCTAAGCTGGGTCAGATCTGCCACCAGGAGATGGCATTTCTGCAGATCCCTGCTCGGCACTCCCACGGTGCAGGCTCCAGATGATGGGGTACCTGGGAGGACGGTCACAGCCTGCAGAGAGGGGCAGGAGGTGTGGGCTGCAGGTGTGGGAAGGAAGGCACAGAAGGCTTGGAGGAGGAGAAAGGCCAGCTGAGATGAGCGGAGCACGCTGCAACCCGAAGAGGGGAGGCTGCAGAAATGCAGAGGTGCCACTGCCCCGCGAGCGCAGGGCGGGAGGGTGGGGATGGGCGCTCGGCATGCGGCTCCTTGGCACCTGGCCTGCCATAGCTGATGTGGGTAGAAGGACACCAGAGAGCACCAGTGCTGAAGAGAGGGTGGCAACACAAAGACCGCTGTGTTCCTCTGGTCCCCATCCCTTTCTCCCCCTCCTCTCCCAATTTATTTACCCGAGTTCAAAAGACAGCCTCACAGTCCCGAGGGGCTGGCTGAAGTGGCCAAGGGGTGGGCTGTGAGGTCATCTTCAATGAGGGCAAAAATCCAGTATCAACAATGCTGCCCATTGTATGGCCCTGTTTAGACAATACCGGCTGGGTTCTTGCTGCTGGCAACCCGAGGACTGGGAGTAAAGCCTGTTTGGGGTAACAGGAGGGGAGGAGGGTGGGCAGGGTGTCTGGCATTGAGTCAGACCACAAGAGATGGAGCAAAGTGCAGAGATAAGCACCCAATCCCACTCATCAGCATGTTATCAGCCTAATTCTTGATGCTATGATTATCTTGGTGCTGATTCTCTTGTCAATGGCAGGGAATTTAACCATCCTTGTCACAGCCTAAAGGCATGTCACAGCCTAAAGGCATGTCACATCACCCCAGTTACATCTGCATTCCCTTCTAACCCTGGCAATGTGTGATTTGTGCTGCTTTATTGACTCCCTTTAACACCCCACCTTTTCCACTCAGCAGCAGCAGGATGTCAAGATAAGCATCAGCCCTTGCCCTTCCAAAGGCAGTTGGGGGTTTGGCCATTGCTATTCTTCTGGGTGCTCCCAACTGAGGAGGCCAGGTAATTCACACTGAACTGAGCCATGCTTTAAGAATGAAGATGGAGCAGGGGATCTTCAGGAATTTGTGGGAACCATTGAATTTATAGAGAACAGGTTATATTTTAAGGGGGGGGGGGGAGGGGGGAACATGATATAAAGCAAGCAAGTGACCAGGATGCTGCCAGTTCTTGTAAATATAAATAGCACTTTTGGTAAATGCCATGATACCAGGCTACTCAAGGCACAGTGTCTGGAGCCACGTGACTAAACAATTCTTAGCTTTCCATTTCAAATATGAAAGCCACTTGATACCTCTCCTGGACAAGGAAGAGTGTGTGAAAATATAACACAGGGTCAACAGATTCCAAAAGAAAGCAGATTCTCTCAGAAAGCAACATTAAACAAGCATAGAGATCCCCCAAGCTGGCATCTGATCCCTGGTACCTGAACTCCTGAAACAGACAACCCTGAAAAACCTGCAGCTGCCATCATCTCTCAAGCAGGTATTAACTCTGAATTCTTGTAGTCTGAGCCAGGTCCTGTACCAGCTCTTTCTGTAGCCATGGTCCCCTACCCTATTTCTCTGCAATTCATAACTGTGCCCAAAAGTCAACCTGTCAAAACCTGTGCACCATTAACCTGTGAGACCGCTGGCAGCAGTGGTGAATGATGCCAAATGTTCATCTGCTCTGCAGAGTGGGCTCAATGCCTTTGAAAAGCAGATTCCTCATGAGGGTAAGGAGGAGAAAGAAAGCATTGGTGAAATGACAGAAAGCCACCCCAGCACTTCTCTTTGGATGAAAGGCTGATGGTATGATTCTCCCACCCCTAGAAAAAAGCTCTAATGATGGAATTGCTTCATACTTCTCCAGGAAAACAGTGCAAGAGATGCAGAAAATAATCCTAGGAAAATTTTTTCAAACCTTTGTTTTTGGCAGAGGAGAAGGCATAGGGTTCATTTCTTTCCCCACTTTTCAGCTTATTCCCTCATTGAGTCTCCTCTTCTTGTTTCAGCTTCCAGTTGTGAAATAGAAAGAAAAGTGGGAGACAGGGAATGTTGTAAAAGAAGATAAATAAACAGCATAAAACAAACCTTGTAATGCCTTTGCAGCAAACATTTCTGTGTGCATAGCTTTTTCAACAGTTTTGGAGGGGGTAACTGAGGAGATCCAATAAAATTTCCAAGATGTCAACACCAGATGAAATCGCCTTGCAAAACTTACTGTTAAATGGAAAAACAATTTTTTTAAAGGGGAGAATAGGAAGGAATGTGTTATGGTAAAAGAACCTTAGCTTAGCCTTGTTGCTTTTATCTGCATTCTGGCACTGTGGTAGCAAAACCAGGGTGGTTAGTGCATCCCAGGACAGGAATGTGAGAGTTCTTTCTCTTAAGCGGTCTGCTTACTGATACTGTCTTATGGTGAACCTCACTGCTGGTTTGTGCCTCTGTTTTCTCCTGAAGAAGAAAGAACTGTAGATGAAGAACTGTAAGACCCTCTGACATAAAGAATTTTGCAAGAGGTTTTCACTAGCCCAGTGCCTCAGCTGAATGAATCTGTGGGGAGAACTCAGGAAGGTGGAAACAGCCTTACATTAGATCATGTCTTTCTAAATAAATCCTGTGCTGAAGTTCATGGCCTGAGCTGCCCATGACATGGCTCTGCTCATCACTGCCCTGCACCATGGCCCTGGCATTGCAACAGCTCATTTGTGAAAGACTATGACCCTGGGCAGCAGTCACCAGATGCAGAAGAATCGAATCTGTTCCCTGAGGACGATGGCTGAAGCCAAATCTTCCTGAAGCAGTGCTGGTGTACACCACAAGCAATGTAACTCTGCTGAAGGCTCAGGTGGGAAGCTCTCCTGGAAGGAGGGAAAAGCCTGTCTGGAGAGATACAAACTAGAACAGGAAAAGCCCAGTTTAAGCTGTATTGCCGTGTCTATGTAGACATTTCTGGTTTCCCACCTGGGCTGCCCAGTGATCCCCTTTTGTCACAAGCCTTGAGCAGCGGAGCTGAGACAGAAGTCTGCAGCTGGGACTGGGATGGGCAGGGTGGGGTGGTGGGGCCAGGGGTGTGCAGGGTGCAGGCCACTGGCATGGCCAGCAGCTCTCCACAGGAGGCAGCCTGCCTGGCACAGCATGGCCAAGCCTCAAGCCCACAAAGGACCAAAAAGCCTTTTGACAGCCAAGGCCAGATCTGCTGCAATGAAAACATTGAAAAACCACATGACTGCACACTCTCCACTTCCTCACCAAAATGTTCAATGCCTGAACCTCATGGCCACTTTCAGGAACATTAACCTGTTTCAAAGGGGATCAAAATGGCAGCTGGAGAAGCTGGCCAAGTTCTGAAAGGTTTTTCTTAGGGCTATCCTTGGCACGTAAGACTTGAGACTTGATGGGGAGCACAGCCCCAACAATGGTAAAGATCCATCTCTTCCTCTCTGCGACAAAAAAAATCTGATAGTCATTCCCCAGAACAACTTAGCAGGGAAATATTCAGAAAACTTATTCCTGTCATGAAGAAGCAACCAGAAGTTATTAATTTTAGAGGATGGTAGTCTAGCTGCCCTGTATAATCCCTCTTAGTTGCACTCCACATCTGAGGAAAGAAACCAGTGGAAAAGGAAAGGGCTTTTGTGGGTCTGAGTATCTGCAAAACTGCAAACATTGAATTCCCTAAAGCATCATTGTCACCCACCGGTAGCATTGCCAGGTCTCCTCCTGGTTCATGGTTTTGAGATTATTTTCCCCACATGTCATGAGGTGCAGATTACCTTTTTAAAATCAACAAGTACCACCTTCTTTTTTAAAAATTTATTTCCTTTCTGGTTTTCTTTTGGAAATAGTTTTTAGCTCAGTTTGTAGTTCTTTCAGCACTCACATAGAAAACAGGTAGAATCTATAATTAAAACATAATTTCTCCGCAGTGTTGTTAATGAAACATTTAATGGAGAGTCTTAAAAGAGATGGTTGGAAGTCACTCCCCAACTCATGTCCGCTTTCACCATCTAGGAACATCTTCTGATGTGGGCTCTCTCTTTTGATACTGTGTCTCAAAAAGTAGGCATGACTCGAGATTCTAATATTAAATTTAAACACATACTCTTCACAGACCTCTTCATCCATCATAGTGAAATGAAAAGGCAGGGACATATTTCCCCTTTGCTGGACACCTCTAAATCTGGAGAACAAATGGGCTACTGTTATTTTTCATTGTCACTTTTCCCTTCCAGTGATTACAATACAACTCACTTTTGACAGCTGCCACTGAATCAGCCATGATATGTCTGAGCAGGATCAGCCCAAGGATGGACTCTGCAAGATCATGGTTGTCTGTCTGCACCTCATGTGGTCAGCTCCATCACTGCAAGAGAGCTCCGGACAGGATATTTGTCAGAGGATATGGGCACATTTTTGACTTTTCACATCCCTGCTCCACTCCCAGAATGACTCATGTGTCAGTAGGGACAGAAACTTGAACATGGGACACACTATTGAGTAGGGGAAGGAGCTACAAGAGGTCCTGGCCAGGGTGATGGCATTAGGGTACCCTAAGCCTTGGTGCTAAATGGCTGAGGGTGCCTGGCAAGGTGACCACAGGGTGGAGTTACTAGAGCTGCCTCCGGGCTCTGCCACCGGCAAGGTTTGATGTGTAAGAGCCCTGTTTTTCACTTTTAACTCTATGGGATAGTTTGAATTTTGGATAGAGCTTGGATTTTGGATAGAGGCTGGATATTGCTGACATCACTGGCTAGCAAGGAGGTTGCTATGGAAAATAGCTGATGGCAAACTGAGCTACTACTTTTTCCTTCCACCCTCTGCTGAAGGCACTATTTTCTGGGGACAACAGACAGGATTCTTTTTAAAATATTACCACCAACATTTTCCAGACTGTTTTTGCATATCGTAATGAACATCTACACAGACATACATGCTTATCCGGACATAAGTTGTGGGGTGCTTTTCTTTGCAGAAATGTATGATTCCTGTGCACACATACACGTGTATAATGCTCGCCGGACAGATCCCCAGTGCAGAGCAGACGTCTCATGCTGAATCCCCTTCTTCCTCCGCCGCAACCCACACCCAGCTGGGGAAGGGGCGCGGGGCTCCCCGACATCCCTCAGCCCTCGGGAGCCCCTTATTTCATGAGAGGAAGCCCTCGCGGAGGCGGATGGAGGTCTCGGGGGGCCGCAGCACCCCCGGCGCTCCCCGGCGGGCGCGGAGCGGGGCGCGAGGCCGTGCGCGGAGCGGGGCGCGCAGCGGGGTGCGCAGGGTGCGCGCCGCGGGGAGCGAACAGCAGATTGCGGGCAGCCAATGGCGAGGGCAAGCCGAGGTGGCACCAAATTTCCCGCAACCAATCAGCTCGCGAGGGGGAGGAAGGGAAAAAAAAGGGAAAGAAAAAAAAAAAAGCAGCCAGGCATCATGAGAGAGCCTGGCCCTCGTCATCCTCCTCTTCCTCAGCATCCTTCCTCCCTCCCGCCCCCCGGCCCGCTCCGCCCCGCCTCTCCCCCCGGCTACGCCGAGAGCCTGGCCCCCTCCGCGATTCGCCGCCCTCCGCGCTGACCCCGCGCATCCCAGCCGCGGGCAGCGGGTCACCGGGGCCCCGCCAGCCGCCAAGCGAGCAGCCCCCCTTAAATACCTCCGCACCCGCCTCCCCGAGCCGCACAGCTCGCCGGGCGAGCAACCGAGCAGAGCCAGCCTCCCTCCAGCGCCGGGACCTGCGCGCCCGCGTACCGCCGCCGAGGAGCAGAGACAGGGCCAACCCATGCCTGCGCACTTGCTGCAGGAGGAGGTAAGCGGGGCCCCGGGGTGCGGGTGCTTTGTCTCCCCCTCGCCCCTTCCCCCTTCATCTCCGCGGCTCCGGCAGCGCTGCGCTGCTGCTGTCTTGGGGAGAAAAAGATCTGGGCATCCACGCGTGTCTGTGCGTGCACACACACACGTATTCATTCACACGTGTGTGCCCGTGTCCTCTCTGCACCGCTTCGCAGCCGGCAGGCGAAGGGGTTCACTGGTAACTTAGGGCATCACCCAAGCCTGATGGGGAGCCCATGGATGAAGCGGAGACATTAATCTCTGAGGTGATCTTCCGGGATCCTGTGCCCTCGGGTAGACTGGGCATAAAATACAGGTTTATTTTGAAAACACCCATCGAAGTACGCTGGGTGCTTGAATAGCACGAAGGGCTATTCAGGAGGATCTTTTGTGCTAAGAAGTCGTGGGTTCTTTGACTATGCTCAGACTGTGATTTTTTTCTTTTTCTTAATTCATTTTCTGTTCAATAAGAAAGGCGTTTCACTCACAGTGTTTTAAAACCAAATATTGCAGCAGGAAGCGTCTCTAGGACAGACGCAAGGTGAAAGCTGGCTGCCCAGATGAAATGAATGGCTGTGTCTGCATTGCTTGAGCCAAGCAAGCATACAGTAGGGAGACAGCCCATTTCTGGCATAAGAAAGTCTGAATAACAACCTCACACCAGTAAGATGTGTGGAGCTGATTTATTTGTAAGGATTTTAAATTTTAATTTTGACCCTTCTGGCAGCCACCCTTTGCCCAAGGGGAGGCAGGGGCTTGATTCTGGTGTTTGTGCTCTCACCTTGTCATCCTTCCCTGTTTTGCCAATGCCTGGAAGTGGACAGAAATCATAGCCCTGCTCTTTTCCTGTGGCCAGCACACAGGGTCTCCCTTGGTCCTTTTGTGCAGGTGCCATGACCTTCCAGGGATGCTGTGATGTAAAGAACTTTACTTTTCTCCCCTCCCGAAATGGATGTCGAGGGCAGTGTACTCAAACCATGTTTCATGGTTTTGGCATGTATTTTGGGTCATATCCTGGAAGCTGGAAAGAATCCTGTCCCTGGGTCATGCTGGGCATATTCAAATACCCTGGACCCAAGATTCAGTGCCCCGGGGCCCCTACGCTGTACCCAGTGCGGGAACCTTTGAGCTGCAGTTGGTTGTATAAGCTGGCTGGGTGCCAGGATCACCTATGCTGTGTTCAGTGCTGGGGAGCTGGGGGTGTAGATGGGGAAACACATCTGTTCTGCAGATGAGAGCTGCAAAGTCATTCAGAAATGAGGGAAAGCTAATGAAAATTATTTAGCTGGCCTTCTCCCTCTCTCAGCCCTAGATCCCAGATCAATCTTCATCCCATTTTCCTCAGTAGGAGCCACTATGGTCATAAGGGGATAAAAATCCTCTTTCTTGCCTCATTTCCCCCATTTCTACCTAAATAGCTGCCCTCTCTCCCTCCCTCTTCCCCCCATGCTCCTCCCACTAAGTCTGTAACGGTGGAGCTGTTTCACAGCTGCTTTATAGCCCTTTTGTTTCAAGGTTAGTTTACATGTGAGAAGTGACCAGTCTGATTAAATCAGTGTAATTCCAGTAGCATAGGTATGCTGGTAAAATTCCTCATGTGGCTACTACCACTCAGGAAGAAGAGATTTTTTTTTCTCTTTGCTGTTTTCTTTGCGCTCTCCCTCCTCCTCCTCTGCCCCTGTGTAACTTTGACAGTGACATAAGCTATTGTGGAGGAAAAAAATGCAACTCCAACCCCACATTCTTACTCTGGAAACGGCATGTCCATATGGGGTGTGTTACCCGTCTAATTATACCACCAATCACTGTTGGGAATTTTTCCTGCATAGACAAGTCTTGGGTCTTTTTGGTAGATTGTCTTGCAGGCAAGAAAAAAAAAATGTTCCTTTCTGCCAAAATGCCAGATGAGACTATCTAACACTTGGGAAAGGGCAGGACTTCTCCTTGCCTAATATCTGGAATAGAAGCCATTTCTCATGGCTCTTTTGGTGTGGGGATTACCTCTAAATTCTCCAGCAGCTGAGAGTGTCATACCCTCAAAACATTAATTAGTAAAGCAGACAGGGACAGCCCATAGCTGGGATGCAGAAGAGCAAGTCCCAAGCTCAGCAGCTTGCCTGGGTGCAGTAAAAGCAGTAGGATACTTTGTGTCCAGTTTTTTTCCTTTCTAACCTTTGATTCCCCAAGGAAAGGTATGTCTGTAACCCTCTAGTTTCTACCCTTGGGAAAGGGAGGAGTTGGGGTGGCCACGTAAGCTGCCTGGCCTGATTTTATTTGCCTCCCTGAGGAAACTAGGCCATGGCAGGATGGTGGTCTTTTATGAATCCTGAATACCTGAGTGGGAATCTGCTGTTAATTCAGGAGAGATTTCCATTGGGAAAGGAGCTTTCCCAGCTTGACCATGCTCCCTCCCACAATCTCAGCTCTCCTGTGCCTGCTGGCTGACCTGTAGTGCCCCTTCACCCAGGGAGGCAGCGGTGTGGGTGGCAGAGGGATGTGTCCCTCGGGCAAGTTCCTCAGAGCAGGGATGGGGGTGATGTGTGGGGGTCACACCACTTGCATCCCACGTGCTTGGTACCCCCAGGGCTGAGCCATATTTTGGGCACTTGGGCTCGGGGCTGACAAAGGGCTGCAAGTACCAGCAAGCACACGGCTGGCATGGCTGGCATGATGGAGATGGGAATCAGTGATTCAGGGTTCAGTGACCTGTCTCATTAGGGTCAGTCCTGCCTGCTCCTTTTGTCATGCATGCCTGATCGGGCAGGCTGTCACTCAGCCAGAGCAAACAAGCATGTGCAAGGGAATGTTGTGTCACAGTTACAGAAGGGAGCCAGGAGCCAAGCTGAGCCAACTTTGCTGCTTAGAACTTCCTCTCTGTATGCTGGTGGCTATAGCTCAGAGGACTGCCTCAGTTTGCCTGTGGGTGCGAAATGAGAAAGGGATAAGAGTCTTAGCAGCAGGCATGGGATAGGTAGCTGTAGGTCTAACTAAAAGCACCTCACCTGACTGCTTCCATCCACTGCTCTTCAAGCATGTTGGTCTTGCCACATCCCATCCTGAAAGGCAAAGCAGGGGAGATAAGGAGGCACCCCAGAGGATCCCCCTGTTAATCTTCCTCATGTTACCCCCATGATTCCTGGTGGGGTGACACAAAGAAGCAGGATATCAGGAGCAGCCCATTGATTTATTATAAAACTGTGTTTCAGACCATATTTCTCTCCCACCTCTTTGTTCATTCACAAGATTTCCTTTATTGTTGTCTGCTTATGCACAAGTCCAGACCACAAACCCACCTAAAAACACCCACTGATCAAACTAAAGGAAAACAAAAATCCTTGCAGTCTGCAAATGATCTCACCAAAGCCACTGATGGAAAAGAGACTGGCTTTCAAGTATTCTCCTTTACTTTCAGCACCCTATCTACCATTCACCTCCTCTCCAGAAAGACCAGGCCCCCATCCTCTCAGGCCATGACTCCATGTGGCCAGAGCAGGCTTTTCTTAGTGCCAAGGGCTCAGCTGAAAGAATGGAGCCTTCCAGGGAAACTACAGGCTGTGAATCTTTACACTGCCAGCCCAGATGCATGTGTTTCTGTTTCTTGAATTGATAACCACCAACTTCTTGTTTTGTTTTCCCTTTTTTACTTTCTTGAAAATATCTACTGTCGCCTCTCCAAGGAGTTCTCCTCCGCTTCCAGCACCACTGCTGTTGGCACAGTCACCTCCCGGGTGACCAGGAATGGAAATGGCGTCATGGAGAAGGACTTACTCAATCATGAGGACTTGGCAGCAGACCGGGGCATGATAGATGATATCTTTGATGAGACCTACCGTGAGAAAGAGGGCCCCAAGCCCCCACTGCGATACGTCTGGAGGAATATCATCCTCATGAGCCTGCTGCACCTAGGGGCCCTATTCGCATTGACACTGATACCTTCTGCAAAGATCCAGACACTGGCATGGGGTAAGCATATTCCTTTATCTGTTTCTTGGCATCCTCAATCCCCAAATCTGTTGGGTGGTATTTTTTTTTTCCTCCAGGCCCCCAGACTCAGGGAGGAGAAAGAAGGAAGCAGGGGGCTTCTGCTAGAAGCAGCTCTTCAGCCAGATTTGTAGCAAGGTGTGGAAGGGCTTGCTAGTGTCTCTTGCAAGGTCATACATGAGAGGGAAAGATTTCGCAGGGATTTGGTTTGTCTGCTCAAAGAACAAACTTGATTCACAGATATTATGCTTGCAAATATCCCACACCTGAATGTGCAGCCGCTTCTGGGGTGAAGCACAAAAACTGTTTGATAGAGTACTGTGACAGTCCCAGAAAGTTAGGAACAAAGATGCTAGCAAGAGCACCTTAAGGGGTGGCTGGGGAGGCCAGGTACAGGGCACTATTTGGCATGAGACTGCTGCCGAGACATGAGAACCATTTCTGTCCTTACCAGGGAAGTGAAAATCTCACAGAGCCTCCATGTGTATTTGAGGGAAAAGAGACAAAATACAGACAGTTGTGCTGCAGATAAATGTCAAGAATTAAGTCTGAAGCTCAGGTCTTTAATCATTCTTTAAAATGCACAGATTAGCCGCCATCATCCCGGAACTATGCCTGACAACTTTCAAAAAATAAATAAGCGTGTCTCCAGGCAGCAAATTCCAGTGGAAAGCACAACCCAGCAGAAGGTAGCTAGGCAAAGCTCCGCTTTCTCAGAGATCTTGCCCTGGGTAAGAACCAAACTTTTCCTCTGACTGCTTGAAAGACAGCTGGGCTGAGGGCCCACTCTGCGGGAGAGCCTCACTTTCCACGAGCCTTTGTGTGGACCCCTGGAGGAGTCCAGAAGCCAAATGGCTCCCAGTAGGGAGGTTGAGAGATTGCATCCAGCCCCTGCGTCCCTGTGAAACAGAACATCCTGAAACAAAAAGCAACAGTCTAGTTTGAGGCCTGCTGGGGTAGCTTCTGGGTTCAGTGGTGCTCCTGCTTTCTGGCCAACCCAGCTATGGATGGGCCCTGGAGTGATGCACCTGGTCTGTCACGCTCTCAAAGTCTGTCCTTCTAATGGCTGTATGCAACAAGCATTGCAGCTGAACTGGGAAGGAGATGGCTTCCTTCCAGGTTGACTCTTCCTCCTGGACCATATCAGCCTCTCACAGGCAGAGGCCTGGGGGGATGAACTTCACTGGAGGCCACGGTCAGACTCTGGCTACAGCATCTGCAAAAGCAGAGGCACCAACATGTTCCCTGTGCAGCCAATGTGACCTTTTAGGGGGACATTATGAAAGAAGACTTTGCTGGGCCTTTCCCTTGTGCCAACCTGACAGGCTGCACTTTCCCCTGGCCTGGCAGGGCTGGGCAAATCATGTAGCCTCAGCATGACCTTGGAGGAGCATTTCAGGGCTCTTGGTCTTGTTCTGTGTGTCCCATCCCTGGCCTGGAGGCTAAGTGAAGACTGCTGGTTTCTCTCACTCACTGAGCTGACAGGTTGGGTCCTCCAACTCCGGTCAAATGTTGTTGGGACAAGGAGGAGAAAAAAAGTGAGTTGAATTTACTGGTTTAATTTCAAGCTGCTGATATGCTCCATGATTTCCAAATCCATCCAGCTCTTCTCTTTCGAGTTCCCTTGGGATGCTTGAGCATCTTTATCCAGAAGGTTAATGCTGTTTTGCATTCTGCTAAACCCCACCCTACCCCAAAATGGTCTTTGAGGCAGTGTCTTTGCAAGGTCTCTTTGGGATGTCTGTATAGCATCTCATGGCACTTCACAGGAATCTGCTTTGCTTTTTATCTGATGCCAATCCTTCCCACTCTCCTATCTCAGTCAACTCTGATGTGAAGTGCCAGTTGCTCTCCTGCCACTGTGAGGCACTGCAAGATTCCTTGGTGGCTTCTAGAGTGAATGTTCTGGGAATGGGAGAAGGACATGGTGTTTGGGGGAACTGCACTGTTCTGGACTGGCTGAAGATCCATCCTGCCTTACCAAAGCTGGAGTAGCTCCACCAAGCTCCCTGTCCTGCACTCCTGTTCCAGAAAAGGACCACTGTTCATGGCACCTTGCAGCCAAGTCAGTGTTCCTTTATAGTCCATTCTCCTCCAGCAGTGACTGGAACTGGAATACTCTGTCCACAGGTCAACCTTCTCAGCAAGGTTTCTTGCTGCCTTTTTCTCAGCTTGTACCTTTATTTAGCATATACAAGGCATTTGTGGCTGTCATGTCAGTGCCTTGCTGTTATTTTCCCAGCACCCGTTGGTGGGAAGGAGAGGACTACAGTTCCCATTTTGCACATGAAGATAGTGCAGCAGAGACTTAGGTTGCTCCTGGCAGTACACCATGGGCTCATGGCAAAGCAGCTGTAGCAGTGGTAGTTCTAGAGCTCCTGGAGTTTTTGCTTTTCTTTGTTTTTCATATTATTTCTTTCTTAGGTTGTATACATATAATACAACATTAACATGGTCCCAGATGTTCTCTGTTGTAGTGTGACAGACAGCTGTGGTGCCTGGTAGCTCATCTACCTTCTATAATTTATCCCTTGCTTATACCCACTTCATCCAGGCCACCATCTCCTTGATGTTCCTGTCCCTTTGAAACCAGTTATATTGGTGACTGTCCTCTTTTGTTTTCATTTCTCTATGTGCTGATTCCTCTTTGTCTCTCAAGCTCTCCAGCCCTGCCTTCATCATTGTTTGCTGTTCTGCGTTGCTGTGTGCATTGTATCCCCTGATCTTTCTGGTACAGAGCTTCCCAGAATGAGCTCGGGTTGTTGATCAGGTGAGAGCTCACCATCACAAGAGCTCTCCGAGCCCTTACAGCACTGGCTTTCTAGTCAGCTTCCCTTTTATTTATTGCCTTCTCCACTGCACTTGTCAAAGTCTTGCATAGTCTTTTCAAGGATCATGGGCAGATTTTACGTCATTTGCCAAATGGCACAAGGACTGGGTCTGGAAGGCAGAATGCAAAGGTGATTGACAGTTTTTTCTCTAATTGCTCAGCTCTTCCCTGGAAATGTGATTTGTGGGTAGTCTTCATAGCCCTTGGATGCGGCAGACTGACAATAATTGTGTTAACTCCTGTTGGCCTGGACAGCAGTGTCCGTAAACCGTGATGGTTCCTCTTAACATGGTGCTCCTCAGTTCCCTGCAGTACCAGAGGCTCTAGAAGCATGGGTCAATACTATGTTTTGTTGTTGCTGTATCATCTTTGGACCAAGATGAGTGGCGATGGATAATTAGGCAATTCTGACAGCCTGAAAATCTCAGCCCATACTACCCCCAGAGGTATGTCCAGCAAAGTGTTTACAGTGGTTTTTTTTTTACTTTTCTGTCAAGACTACAGCTGGCAACACCTCCCCAGTTAGTGTTCCCTCCAGGCTTAGCTAGCAGGTGGTGTGCTTCTCCAAGTGTGGCAGGGAAATTAGGTTTTTGTGACAGCAGCTCCTATTGCTTGTCCTAAACACTGTTCCCCTTATACAGCCTGCACATTTCATTGCTCCTGGTATCTTTTTCCTGAGACTAGCAGGACTCACCTAGCTAACAGGGACTAGGCAGCAAGGAGGGAATAGTCTTGCACTGAGCAAAAGCCCAAGGACACCTGCTGGAGCAGGAGCACCTCTTCATGTAAACATCCTTGGTATTCACTGCAGGTGACAATGCTTTTAGCACATTCCTGGTTTCTCATCATAACTTGGAGTCTGAATCTGGGCCCTAAAGAGGTAAAGGCTAATGAGTCACAGACATGACTGAATCCAGAATGTTTTCTGTTTAACTTTTGGAGCACTAAGTGCTTATTATTGCCAGTGGTCATAATTCTTTGTATTCCAATTGAATGTGTCACTGGGAATACCACCTGTGAATTGACAATCTTTTGGATCTTGTATAGTTCAAAGCACTGTATAAAAGATGACTTTGAGTCCTTACCTGATGGAGTCTCTAAGTCCTTCCATTTGGGGCAGCATCACAGGGCAGATGTAAAAATCTGTGCTACTTGATTTCACCTTGTCTACTCTCTTTCCAATTGAATTCTTAGTGGGTGATCTTGGAGGAGTTTTTCTTCTTCCCTGTGAGATGCTGATTCCCTGACTATGCAATGATCATCACAGCACCTGTTTGTGAACTCTCTGAATCATAAGGATGGTGGATTCTTCTGTATTCCACAAGGCTTTTCCGTCAATGTCTTTATCCTGTCACTGTCACAACAACTCTTAGGTATTGGCTGATGGAGTTAATTGTCTCCAGGTAGAGTTTGTCTTTCTGTGGGGCTGATGCCATGAATGCATAGACTGAGAATTAGCTCCTTTCCCACAAAAAGTGTCTGCCCCTTAGATAAACTACAACTTCTGTATATGGGCAAGAGACTAGGCAGCACAGGATTACAATTAGAGAGTTATGGCCATTGTAGTGACTTGGGATGCAGCTCTAAGAGAAGTCAACATGAACTGCTGAGGTTCATGGGCTCTGGAGGTAGGCTGGGATTGTTCTGTGCCAGGGCACCCAAAAGCAGTAGGTACTCTTTCAATTTTTTTACAAACCCTTGCAGGAAAGGCTACCCAAAAGCAAGTATTGGGTTGTCTGAGCTTTGAGTCTATTGGTGTTCCCACACATCTTTTTTGTGATTCCCTGTGCTTGCTGATAGTGTCTTTGTTGCTGGTGTTATCTTTTCCCAACAGGGATATCCACAGGCAAATTCTGATAATTGCCTGTTTAAAAGAGATACAGATGAGCTTCCTTTCCTGTAAAGCTTAAATACAACAGTCCCCAGCCAGAGTCATCATCCTGGAGGTCTTTTATCTTTTAGCAAAATATTCTCAGTCAGCATGTGAGGATTCACCAGATAAGGAAAGCTGAAAACTCAGGGCTATGAATAGGGCCTCTATCCACCTAAGCTGACATTTACTTTCTTGTACTATTGAAGATCATGAAAGATCACATAGTTAATTTCTGTCCCCAGTGCATCATTAATCCATGGGACCTGCTTGTCCTACAGTGGACAGATGGGCTCTTTCCCTAGCAAGATGTTCCCACACATCCATTGCAAGGTGCCATCATTTACCACGGACTCCCTGTCTAGTGTTATCTGTGGGGATAGTACTGATTTTAAAGTGTAAAATTAACAGGTTGTGAGCTGGTTCATAACTTTAAAGTCAGAATCACGAAACTGAGTAAGATCTTCAAGGTTTCCAGCACCAGTAAGGGCAAAGGGACATCTGAACCAAATGCCCAGTTCTATCATCCTTCCCTTCTCCCCTTCCAGGCTTGGACAGCTTTGTGGGCTTTCCTCAGCTCTGTTGTCTCTTGCAAATACTGGATCCTGCTGTATTTGCATGCTTGGCTCTTCTGAGAGATCACTGAGGTGCTGGGAGACACGAGGCAGAGTTGTGCTGGTCCAAGGCATGTGCTGCATTTAGCAGCAGGCAGGGGAACCAAGGGACAAGATGAAGATGGGGAGTCACAGTCAGATCAGCAGACAGGGAAGGTCACTCTTGTGCAGCGGGATGGGAGTGAGAAGGGTTCACACAAGTTTAAAGGGCCAGAAGAGGATGCTAAATCAGCCAAGACAGGCTTTTAGTGGATAAGATATTAGGTTGGGAATGTAGAAAAACAAAAAGGAGGTGACAGAAGGAAGAGGGAGCAGGAGATGATAGGAAATTAAGCCTGTATTACTTTGAATGAAAGAACTGGGCAGCGCCTGGCATGTCTCAGATCTCTGATTCCAGACAAGTTTCTGGCAGAGTATCTAGTTTTCTGGGTTCAAGATAAGTTTGATTAGAGCCTTTTGGCTGGACTGAATGGCTGAATGTCAAGCATACCAGCAATTCCTATCCATGGACTTACATGTAAGAATAAGGAACTCTTTCCATGATCAATGCAATTGGCTGAAATGTGCAAATTTATACCAGGAAAGAGTTTACCCTGGGGGACTGGTAAGAAGGCATTTCTTCCCCCAGAAGACTAAAGATGGATCAGCTGACGTGTTCACAGATGTGCACTCTTCCCTCTTTGTGTTTGAGCTTGCAGAGCAAACCAGCTGTTAAATGCTCTCTGTCTTTCTACCAAACTGCCTGACCCTTCCTTCCTAGAGGAAGTTAATTTGCAGAACCAATTTTCTTCTTACCCCATGTCCCTAGTGTAATGCTGCTATGAACATCTTGGGGTCTTTTCTCCATTTTATTTCTGGGATCAGATGCTGGAGCTGAATTTCCAGAAGTCCCAGGAGGTCAAACGGGAGCACACAGACCAGGGCAAATAGGAACACACAATGTATTGGGAGAGGGATGTGTTTTTTTACTAGCTGCCAAAGGGACAAGAAATTCCTTCTGCCCTGTGTGGAGAGGGAACACATGAAGCAGCCTCAAAGCTCAACGGGGTCTGCCTCTGGCATGGGCACAACTTGCAATGAATTGTTAGCCCTAGAGTTTCCTTCTGTTAAAGGTGCAGGACTTGAGCAGAGGGGGAGATCAAAAAGACCCTAGGAATGATAGCCTCTGGGCAGATTTTAAGCCAGTGGTGGAGCTGCAGGTGAAGCCCAGGCTTCAGTGGGAGGATAGGTTATATCTTTTTCTAGCCAGCTTTTGCTGAGAAAGGGAGCAGAAAAGAAGTGTAACCCTAGGCCTGAGCTGTCCCCCTGAAGAATGGTAAGATTATTTACCAACTCTATGTGAAAATAATGGAAAAGAGATTTAGTGAGGTAGTGACTGCAGTGCTTTTACCACAGTGCTTTAAGTAAGCAGCCACTTTATACAGTTTTGACTACTCTGCACCATGACAGATGGCACTATGCTGGAAAACCAACTCTTGTGACAAGTCTTCCAAGGGTGAGCCTCCTTCCTTGTCAGAGATGAAGAGCTGAATTGATTTGCCCCAGATTATTTAGGAGGCCTGTGGTAGTTTGGGCACTCTCACATGGAGTTTTATTGCCCTAATCTGTACTCTCTATGGATTCCTCTCCTGCTTATACAGCTTTGGGGGAAGGCCCACCTTTGTGTTGCTCTGCTCTCACTGCTCACTTTCTTTTCCTTTGTAGCTCTTCTGTGTTTCCTGGTGAGTGCTCTGGGCATCACAGCTGGATCTCACCGCCTCTGGAGTCATCGGTCCTACAAAGCCTCACTGCCCCTGCGCATCTTCCTGACTATTGCAAACTCCATGGCCTTCCAGGTAAGCACTTCCTCAATGTGCCACAGCTCCTCAGAAGGAAGTGCTCCTATGAATCCCTGTCTTAGATACAGGACACAATCTGATGAAGAGGTTCCTCTCTCCTACTACCTCTTATTAGGAAAAAGACTGCCCTTTCTATCTAACACTGTAGTGCTAGAGTCTGTTTCATTGTCTTTACCTTCTCCTATCAGAGGCTGACTCTGAGACAAACCCAGTGGGGAGAGGACAACTGGCCAAGACCAGGGGTAGGAAAACTCTCCGAGGCAGGAATGTACCTTCCCCTCAAGGTGTGGTCTCCCTGTGCTTGCACCAGGTCCCATGAAAGAGGTGTGGAAGTGTTAAGTGTTCTCCTGGTGTTGCCTCACTCTCCTTTTGCTGTGTGGCTGATAAAGGGGAAGACATCTGCAAAGCCAAGGAGGTAGAATTCTACAGGATGTAGAATTTGCTGCTGCACAAATCTGCAACAAGAACTTGTTGAGATTTAGGGGGATGTTTCTCTGGTTCAGAAGAGTGATATTTAGGAATAATGTTACAAATCACAACACTGGCTTCCAGAGAGTTGTCCCAGGTCAGTGATATTTTAAGGAGAGAAGGGTTGGGCCCATTGCGAGTGGCACAAGTGACTGCAGGCACTGTTAAGTACCCAGGGAGATTGCTTCACCTCTCAAAGAGCAGTAACCTCGGGATATTGCCTAACTACTGTGAGAGCACTTCACAGTCCCCAAAGCAAACAAAACTGCAAATCTGGAGAAGTCGGAGTGAAAACCCAGATTGGCATGGCACAGAAAAATAAATCCTGGTGGTCTCTCAGGCTTGCTGCTGTAAGTCAGCTCTAACAACACTCCTCCTCCAACTGTACTGAAGGGTTGCTTGTTTGTGGGAAGTACTCAGGAGGGTGTCAGAATGCAGCACTTTCTGCTAGAACAAGGTGAACACAGAAGTATCAGTGCTGTGCTCTTAAGTAATTCTCCAGAGGATATCACTTGGTTTACAAGTAATCAGAACAGAGTGAGGATAGGTTTTTTTTAAGCCTTGAAAAACTTTCTAAAACACCATTGAATTTCTTCTTCTCTGTTAGTACCAAACACCAGTCTTTCATGAGGAAGAGGAAGGAACAAGCTGCTGATTCCAGCCAGTGGTCCAGCACTCAGCAAGGCAATAGGATGGGTTGCTGTGTATTAGCTAGTCCTTTACAAAGACCATCTTTTACAGGGTTATAGGGCAGAGGGGGAAAGAATTTGCTGAGCTATTGCTCTAGGGGATAGGAATAGACAAAGATGAGACACAGACAGATATTTCAGCTTCAATAGGAACTAATCCAAAGTTTTACTGAAAATTCGGTACCATTCCCCATGCATTTTTTTTAAATAGTTACTTTCAGTAGATCAAGAGAAGATTTATGTTGAATTTATCTCATTCCTATTAATGGCAGCAGGAGATCAGTAACAGAGGAGGAGATCAGTAACTTTTAAGGTCAAGAAGTTTATAGACTGTCCTCCAGAAAATGCCTGTTGGCTGCTCAGAGATTTGTGACTGAAACTTTCTCAAATTTCCAAGAATTCGAGAATTCTGCCTCTAACTGGCTTTTCCACCTGCAAGACCTGTCAGTTGTAGCATACAGAAGTTCTCCTGGTTATAGCCTGTAGCTGGAAACTCCTAAGGAAGAAGACATTCTCCTTGGTTTTGCTTGCTGTTCTCAGAAAGTCATGATTTTCAGTCAGGGTTGCAGTTAGACGTGGTCCCAAAATAAGAGCTGTAGAAAAGATAATGAGCTAAAGCCTGGGTCAGGATACTGATTTTTCAGGTTTGAGACTCCAGATTTCTATTTGTAGACAGGGTGTGGAGGGTGAAGGGATACCATGATCCAGGTGTGTTACATGGTCTCTTTCCAAATTTGTGCCTCCTGCCTCCAAGAAGATGGGGAAAGCCTTCCCATATGTGCAAACTCAAGTTGTCTGTCAGCTTTCAGACTGGGCTTGCTCATGTTACATGGTGCTGTGTAGGGTCTGGAATGTGAAAGAGACTTTGGATCACAGGTGAAAGCACAGCACAGCACAGGTACTGGTTTTCCAGCACAGGTACTGGTTGAGTTTTTCTGCTTACTAGATAGGGAGGGCAGCTGGGCCACTCCCTTCTGGGGGAATAGAGTGGCCAAGCTCTGGCCAACTTCAGTAACAGCTGCTGGTACTTGGAGATATTTGGCTGGAAGGAAGGCAGCAGCTCCCAGTATTTGGAAACAAGTGAGAATTTAATCCTGGCCCATGTCTATCGTTGCCTTCTTGAATGGCCTGCAGGTAAATCATTTTATCTCAGTTGAAGGAGGAGTGGTTACAGTACTTGAAAGGGACTTGAAGAGTTGTGTCTCTGCTACAGGCTCCCTGTATGGACAAGTCCCTTAGTCTTTCGAGGCAAGAAATAGGGATGGTTATGCCATTTCCCTACCTTCACAGTGTTTTCAGGAAAAGTCCTGGGGACTTAGGAGATTAAGGAGCCTCTTGCGTAATACAGGTAATCGAGCTGTGCTTGGATCTCTATTTCATGTTCTCTAGGATGGTGTAATACATGGCTGTAAGCTCATTGAAACCTTGATACAAAGAAATGATCACAGGCTTATGAAAATCTATTCTTAAAACCAGCCAAAGCAATCATTTCATAATACAAATGATAAAAGCGTTGACATTTTCCAAACTGTATTGATTTTGCTGCTTACATGGAACAGTTATGGGGCTGAAGAGAGGTATTTTTAAAAAATGTCATTGAAATTGTGTGTTTGTTCTCTTTCTAATTTTAAAACTGTTTGATTTCCAATAAAAAAAAAAAAAAAGTTAAAAAAAGCCTCGCCCCCCCAAGTTAAACATCTGATTTGGCAATCCCAGGACAAGCGAGGCAGGATGACCTATGGAGAAATGTCAGGTTCAGGGAAGGCACAGGTCAGTCAGCCCCAGCTGGCACTGTGGAAGGATGCGGTTGGGGACAGGGATGGGGATGGGACAGGAGCTGAGCTCCTCACATTGGCTGCTCCTCCCTGCTCTTGGAGGGTGGGGGAGCCAATGCCAGTGGCTGCTGCAGGGGTGGGGCACAGGCTGATCAATCAGAGCCTGCAGCACTGTGGGTGTGGTGCAATCTCCAGCTTGGAGCTGGCCAATCAAAGAGCAGAACTGAGGCACCCCTGGAGCTGCTTTCCAAAAAACTGGCAAGGTGCAGCCAAGAACCAACTTCTGTTTTAAAGGCAGAAACACCAAAACCTAATGAGACAACACCACTCATACGAGTTCAGGTCAATGGGATTTAGGCATTTAAATGTTTCAGGCCATTTTGTAATTTGAAAGTAACGTCTCCAGGCCTGACCCTAAGTTTTCACTCCTGCTGACTTGCAGAACGACATCTACGAGTGGGTCCGGGACCACCGTGTCCATCACAAGTTCTCCGAAACAGACGCAGACCCACACAATGCCATGCGGGGCTTCTTCTTCTCCCACATTGGCTGGCTGCTCGTGCGCAAGCACCCGGATGTCATAGAGAAGGGACAGAAGCTGGACCTGAGTGACATAAAGGCTGACAAAGTGGTGATGTTCCAGCGTAGGTGAGTGGTGCGGTCAGCCCCAGTGGGGAGCCATGGGTGATGGAGCAGGGACACCGCAAATGGGCTGGGAACTCCAAGTGGCTTTGGTGGAATGTGAGGGGATTGAAAGCATCATGTGAGAAATGTCACTCTTCAGCGTGCCCAAGGCTTTGCTGTCAGATGAACTGTGACAAATGAGCTGTGCCTCTCCTATAGGAAGTGTTTAGAATCTAGTGCTACCTCTAGCCCTCCCACCCCCCTTTCTTGCCTGCCTCCCCTGCAGCATCTTGCCAGCAGCAGGCTGAGGTTCCCACCACAAAGCTGCCCCATGCCTGCTCACCCCACAGCATAGCTGCTGCTTTGTCTGGCCCAGAGCCCACACACAGATGCCTCTGAGGAATCCTTGGAGATTGTACACCTTCTAGGCTGTGCCCCTCTTCCCTCAGTCTTCTGGAAACAGTATGGTAAAAGAAGGGTTGAAAATGGAGATGTGAGAGGGGCATTAACTGGGAAGGACAGTCTTGATTCACTGGTACCTCTTGGATGGGGTAGCTCTCAGCCATCTAGAGCTATACTGGAACTGATCCCCAGAGCAGGTGAGCCTATCACCAAAGCTGCAGGGATGTGGGACTGAACCCATATAGTAAACAACCTAAGTCAGGAAGTCCCTAGTTCAGTCCCAGACTGATTTTTCTTGTGGGTCATCAGAATGGTTCACCTTCCTCTATTCCTATTCTTCTAGTGTGAGAGAGCCCACATGCTCATCTGGATGCTCATCTGTGCCACTTGCTTGCACTCTTTGGTGGGTGTATTTGTACGCAGAGCCAAATCTGTAAGGAGGAGTTGCAGCACTGGGCCAAAGCTGGAGAAGGGACCATCTGTGGGGCTCTGGAAGCATGGGGTTGTCTTTATGGGGACCAGTGTAGCTGAGAAGCAAATGACAGATTAGGCCAAAAGCAGCAGCTGGTGTCTGGACTCACGGTGATGGGGACATTGTTTTGTGCATGTGTGAGGAGAGCAGGATTTAGTCTGAGTCTCTTGCCTGATGATAGGACTTGGGAGTCTCCAGGCATGGCTTCTGTACATCCAGAGCAAAAGATACAAGGTTCAGGAGTGAGGCATTCCTTCACTTGATTTTCCCTGTATAGCTGAGTGTGAATCCTCCAAATGGAGGACTAAATCAGTCCTTCCTGTCCTGCCTCTGCCACTGAACACCTTCCTCCTTGGTCCCTTCCTTTCCAGATACTACAAACCCTCAGTGGTGTTGCTGTGCTTCACACTGCCAACTGTAGTGCCCTGGTACTTCTGGGATGAATCCATCATCATCAGCTTCTTCATTCCAGCCATCCTGCGCTACGCCATAGGGCTCAATGCCACTTGGCTAGTGAACAGTGCTGCTCACATGTTTGGCAACCGGCCGTATGACCAGAACATCAACCCGCGGGAGAACCCCTTTGTCAGCCTGGGGGCCCTAGGTATGTTCAGCATCTGTGTCTTTGCTGCAGGGGGATTGTAGAACAGGAACTGTCTCTTGGGGCTGCAACTGTTTCTAGGAATTTCTGTAAATGCAGGTGTCCCTATTTCACCATCACCCTTCCCTTCCAGCCTTTGCATCTTGGCGTGTTTCCCACACTGGCCAGTGAGTTCATAAGGGCAGTGGGGTTATCAGCTCCCCCCAGACTCATTCCAGACTGGAAAGGACTCTGCTACACTTAGCACTTTCTTATCTCAATAGCAAGGTTTTACTTACCCTGCTCAGAGGTCTCTCTGACATGTTCACTGGACTAGAAAATGTATGCTGCAGCCACTGCATATCTGTCTGAGATTTGTCAACTTGAAAACCAGAAGATGCACATTTTGACATGTTCTCAGGACAGCTGGTGATTTTGGAGGTACTTGAGGATAAGACAAGCTAGATGCTTTCGTGTCTTCTACTGAAATTTTGGGGATCTAGGAAAGTACATCCCAGGATCAGCATTTGCCCTTATGTGCTCTGCCAAGCCTAAATCCTCATCTGTTTTGCATCACTGTACATCACTGGGGCAGCACTGATTTCCACCACCGAAGGATCTGCTCATGGATTTTTAGTAGGGAGGGATTTGAACTGCAGAGATTCAGGGGCAGGAGCAGGAGTCAAGGCAGTGTCTTTGAAGGGGGAGCGCTGAAGCCAGTGTTGACAGTGTCCAGACCAGATGGTGGCTGATTGGTGTAGAATGCCTAATAGTAGTGTGTGTCTGCTTTTTTCCCCATCTGGAAATGTCCTTTGGATTTGGCATTAGGATTGCCAGTGTGGTATGAGTATTGTTTGGCCTGGTTTGTTGGGGATTTGCTGCTGGTCTAGCTGGTACCTGAACTAATACTAGAAGATTTCTTGTGGTGGCAGGGGAAAAAGTATTAGGAATCCCCTGGTGTTTTGGTGCAGCTAGAGACCCAGGGCCTTTCTCCGTTTCTTGCCACATGCTCATTTTCCTCTAAAGCACCAAAAGTCCTCCATGATTGTTGTTGCCTCATTTGGGCCAGCCCTGGCATGCTGGCTCATGCCCAAATGAGATGGGGTAGATTGTAGAAAGATGAAGTTCCGCTGAGAGGAGAGAGGAGCCTCTCAATCCAGTGCCTGTCACAGGAATGTGGTGCTTTGGGTCAAGATAAAGGGTCCTTCACCTGGAGCTCTGCAACATCCTCTCCCTGGTCGTGTTTTTCAGGAGAAGGCTTCCACAACTACCACCACACCTTCCCCTATGACTACTCCACCAGTGAGTTTGGCTGGCGCTTCAACTTAACTACAGCCTTCATTGACCTCATGTGCCTCCTGGGGCTGGCCAGCGATCGGAAGAAGGTCTCCAAGGAGGTCATCCTGGCTCGGAAAATGCGGACTGGAGATGGAAGTCACAAGAGTGGCTGAGTTCCTGCTCCCTTTCACATACACATCTACACCTCTCCTTCCTTTTTTCTCCCTTTCTCCCTTCCTGACCCCTCCAAACACGCTGGACAAAAGTTTAATGTTCTGTTTACTAACTACTGAATAATGCTACCAGTTTGCTTAAGATAATGATAATGAGTTTTAATGCCCCCCTCCCACGCTGCATTTTGCATCATGTATTAAGATCTAGGACTCTGCCTTTATAACACAAGGCCACCCCTTCCCTCCTCTCCTTTTCCTTTCTGTTTTTCCTCTCCAGCCTCTCTAATCTGTCTCCTGCTTTACATTGTCCCAGTCTCTCCCTGGAAGTGAAGCTGGTAGGAAGTGGCCTGGGGAGGCCCATTGCAGTTGGCTATGTACCATTTAGTTAAGGGAAGCCTGTACCAGCCAGATAAAGAGTTGAGCCAAAGTCAGTGACCCTCTCCCCACCACCTTCCCCCCAAAGTTTCTGCCACTGTCCCTCCTCTTTTCTGAAGGGCTGGCAGACATGACATGGCTAAACTGCTCTCCTTGGGCAAAGGAGCCCATCCCTTTCTCTTGCCATCAGAAAGAAGAGTGGTTTCTTTACAAGACATCTCTTGGGAAGTGTTGTCTCCTGCTCCTCACCATCTAGCCATTCTGGCTGGGGAGAGGAGAGTGTCCAGACTCTCTCACATCTCCAGCCAGGTCCACCATGGATGGGGCATGCTGTAGCAGCAGTGGGCACTGAAGGGGGAGCGCTGGTGGCCTTAATTTCTACTCCCTCTGGTGTCACAGCCTCCCTCCTTGCCCTGCCCTCTGTGCCACGAGGGACTGAAGGCAGAGCATGGCTCTGGGCTCCACCGCTGTTTTGGAGAGCCACAGTGAGGAGGAGGACAGATGGAGAGGTTTGCCACTGGCTGCCGAGGGGCAGCACCAGCTCATAGTGAGTTTTGTTCATCTCCACTGCTAAGATTTTTGCTGGCAAATGGGACTTTGCCAAAATGGAGAGGAGGAGAAGGATGTAAACCAAAGCTCCACCTCTGTGTTAAGCTGCTTTATGTGCTGGAAGAACAGGGTCCCTTCTGGGTGGTAGGCAGATGCACGTGCCTGCCCTGCAGATCCAAATCCCGTGCTGAGCACAGGAACAGGATAAGGGAGCACCTGCAGGTGTAGGGAGGAGTGAGGGTGTCTGCAGGAGCAGGTCTTTTCATCCTTGGGGGCTCCACTCAACAAGTGCCTGAGAAACACCAATGTGGGGCCAAGTGGCACAAGGGGCTCGAGGAAGGTGAGACCTCAAGGTGAGACACTGCCGCCAGTGTGAGCTACCTCCGGGCTTTCTTGCCCAGGGTCTACTGTGTTGGTTTGCCATTCCCTGCTGCCCAGAGGGAGTGGGAAGGAGAGGCAGAAATAGCTCCTTGTTATTCCCTTAGCTTGCCTCCCAGCCCCCTCGGCGAGCCATCTCGCCACCTCGCTCCTTTGCCAGTGAGACAGGCAGCGAGGGCGGCTGAGCCTGCAGAAAGGTCAGTTACATCACTGAGCTGATGTGGGCACGCAGCTGGAGAGTGCTGGGGAAAGAGTCCATGTGGCTGTTGTTTCCTGCAAGTTGCAGAGACCAGTTTGAGTTCAGGTGGTCAGTTACATTCTGGATGTCATGGCCTCATGCCCCTCACTGAGCTGAACGTGCTTTTTTCCCCCTTAACTCCCCTAGTTATTATTAATTTTCATTATTATTATTATTATTATTATTAGTTGTAGCAATAGTATTATTTTTGTTGCTTCAATGCATCAATCGGAGCTGGAGGAAAGCACAAGAGGTAGCCAGAACAAAGTGATATTGGAGTGGGGTTTGCAGTGTGTCCCTTATTCAGGCAAGCCAGGGAAGGCAGAGACAGAGTAGATGCCAATTTCTTCACTTCAGCTCTGCCACGTCACAGGCCAGGAAGCTTCACAGGAGTGAGTCTCTGCAGCTTTGCTTCCTCCTGCTACAGTGAAACTTGCCAAGGGCCAGGATAGCTCTGTTCTCCTTAACAAGAACACGCTTGTTACTCAGAAAAAGAGTCTGTCTCCTCACCTTCCCCTCCCTGCTACCACCACGACCTTGTTATTGCTTAGCAATAGGACCCTTCAAGGTTTTGAGTTGTAAGGAGTGATGTGGTCTCCAGCAAGAGGAACAAGGACGAATGGAGAAGAGTCCTTCAGCTCCTGGTTTCAGGAGACAGTGTCCTTACTGCTCTGAGGCTGACTGTCTGGATGCTGACTGGAGCAAAGCATTGTGGCTAGAGCTGTATCCTACCATTTGAAAAAAAGAGCCCTCAAAAAGAGAAACACTGTTAGCTCTGTAATTGTGGGCTGACTTTGCTCTAGTCTAAACCCCTCTGAACTCGTGGAAGTCCCCAGAGAGGATGAATTTGCTCCAGGCAGTAATCTGAAAGGGGTGTGGGGAGGGGAGAAGGGGAGAATGATTTCCTTGCTCCTGGTGCCCTTAAGGTGTAGTGTGACATACCCTACAGTAGATTTGTGTGCTGTGAAATGATGCAATATTTCACATCCTCTCAGCAGAGAAGCAGGGCTTGACATCAAGGGTTCCTTTCAAATTTCAAGTGCTGATTTGGGTCCAGAATCTGGAATGAGAGTGGAAGTTGAGGAGCAGTAACCAAACAGTCCTGGTGTTTGTCCAGTCACTTTAAAGGTAGATTGGCAAATATCTCTGGGTGCCTTAAATCTTTCTTTAATATACATAGAAGTACTGACAGCTATCTGCCGTTGGTTTTTTTTTTTCTGAGTTATGAATATTCAAGGAGTTTCTTAATTATTTAATTGCCTACATTGAACTGTGGGTGCAGGTGATTTTGAATGTATTTGAGTTAGAATTTTTGTTAGATTAAGAAACAGATACAACACTTCAAGTAGAACTTTGTTTGAGATATATATATATACCTATAAATATATATATATTTTTGGTGGCATGTTTGTATCCTGGACGCATCGTCTGTATGTTTAGCTTAAACAAGTCTGTGAAAGGTGGAAGCAGAAAAAGCAGCAGTGGGACCTCATGGCTAAAGCAGCTGGGGCCTGTTCCCAGCTTAGCAACTTGCTCACTGCGTGATTTGGGACAAAGTCACTTAAAAACTCTCTGTGCCTCAGTTTCCCTATCTGTAACAGGGGGTTACGCCCTGCCTCCCAGAGGTGTGGTGAGGCTCACTGCCGACCAGCTGAGCACAGGAAGGAGCTATACAAACCACACACACCACTGCTGGCAGAAGCATGGACTGGTTTGTTTTCCAAAACCATTCCCAGCCCTGCTGGTATTGTGAAGAGCAGAAGTCCAAGTGTTGGGTGTTCAGGGAAGGATTGGAAAGTTGAATCTGCACATTGTCTAAGCTCTGTCACTGTTGAAATGTGAGTAGGATACGAATTTTCACAGCTTAGGGATTTCTGCATAGTAGTATCTCTGTTTTGTGTACTGGAAAAAAAAAACCTTTTTGAAATAATTTCTACTAATATGGAAACAGACATCTGGTTGTGCTGATCTGAAATTTTATTTGTTCATAATAAAAATTATAAATGTTACTTTAAAACTTGTTGGACTGATGACATGGTGGGCAGGGCTTGGTAAAGCACGCGATGCTCCATCAGGATGGGGAATGCTGTGCCTTACTGTTTCCAAACCCTCTCTTCCAGGAGAACCAAGGGAAAAAAGCCTCTGGCTCTTTAAGCATCATGAATGAGTGGATTATAATGGCTTTCATACTCCAGCGCAGGCCAGGCAGGCACACCCCGCCAAGGCTGCCCCTGTGCCTGGGGTTACTGCAGGTTAATTCCAGCCGGGGCCCCTTGCCAGGGCCTTGCGGCTGGCGGATACACATGCGGCACAACACGTAATACCGGCAGCCACCTCCCGTCAGGCGGGTTCATCAACCTCAGCAAGGGGAATTTTCCTCATGCAAGAGTGACTGTCCCTGCTTCTCCCCACCCCTTTTGCAGCTGGAGGGAAGTGAAAGGAAAAGGGGGAAATCCCCATACCAAATCTCACTTTAATTGATAGTAGCTTCCCCACTTCCCCACCCAAACATCTGTTGATCACAGTGGCAAGTAAGGCCATCTCTGCATGGCACCAGCTTGCTCCATGCACAAGTGGGCAGAGGAGATGGCCTTGCTTGTGGCATCTTTGCCACCTGTAGCACACAGGGACCCCTAAGCCAGCCCATGTTTGCTGGCACCACCAGATCCGTGCAGCTGGGAATGCTGCATTCCTTGGAAAAACAGGCCTATGCTTTGGTTTCCAGCTGCAGCTACTGCTGCTGGAAAGCCCTTTGGGTGGGAAGGCCAGAGCCAGCACACTGCAAACTGGAGCACAGGGGAGAAGAGAGTTGAGACAGAAGGTTGAGGCTCTTCCAGCAGCTGTGTTCTTCCACCTGGAGGTGTTGTGACCAGCCCAACCAATTTGTCATGTGCCTGCTCCGAGCTGTGGGAAAAAGCAAGCCAAACGCTCCTGCTCTTCGGCTGGTCACAGCAGTATGTCCCTGGAAGTGACAGAGAGGTGCTGCTTCTGGTAATCCGGTGTGCTTTTGATCCCAGCTATGACAGCACAGCCCCTCCTAACACAAGTGAAACAGAGAAGGCCAGTCAAGTCTTCAAAACTCCTGATTATTCAACCAAGCCTAAAAATAAAGTTAATGATCCCTCTGTCTGGATTTCATGAGTGCAACTCAAATCGCGGCCTCTCCCTCTTCGTTAAAGACTGTTATTAAATCCCCTGCCCAAAATATGTTTTGCTACACTATCAAGCCCTTCAGCAGTGCCAGCTCAGCAATTCTCGATCATTGCCTGGAAGTATTTAATGCATGATCATTCCTGGTTTCCTATGTAATCTGCACATTTGGGTTGCAATTCCAGTGCACCCCAACTTTGCTCCTCTGAAAATCTCCCACCCACCAGAGAAGGAAAGGGAAAGGAAGAGTTAATGTACAAGCCAGCTCTGCTGGGTAGGAGAGGACAGGCAAACAAGTGCCTGCTTGTTCAGACCCAAGGGAGGGAGAGCAGGGAGGGCTGCAGGCTGTCAGGGGAGAGTTTGCTGCATCTTTTCACTCAGAACACAACATGCAGAAGATGACAATGTGATCTTTAGGGGAGACCAGGTTCCAGCTGCCATTCACTCCCCGGATATGGGATGCAGTGAACACAGTATGTGTGTCTGGCCCAGGACGCTGGAATCAGGACCAGGGAGGGTGCCCTAGGGAGGGCAGCAGTCCCCCCGGCAGCTGCCCAGGAGCAGGACTGGGCACCAGCTCTGCACCGAGCTGTGGGCTCCAACCACAGTGAGAAAGCACCAGCTGCTGCTGAGCCTCCATGAGGGCACCACAAGCCTGTGGGGACTTTCAAAAGGAGGGAGCGAAGAAGGAGAGCACGTGGAGGAGATGACACCCCAGCAGCCCTGCAGAGCAGAGGGATGGATGGAGTGGCATGTGCTGAAGGCCCAACCGAGCGGCCTCAGCCCAGTCCCTGAGGGAGCTCTTCTCCCGGGGGCCGCGGCAGCGCCCCGTCCCGCGGCTGCCCAAGCAAAGCAGCGCCGTGCGGGCGGCGCAGGCCCCGGGGCAGCCAGGCGCCCTCGGGCGGCAGCCGGGGCGGAGCCAGGGCCGGCACCGGGGGGGACACCCGCGGTGGGCTGGGCTTCCCTGGGGTTACTGCCGGTCAGCGGGCCCGGAGCCGCGTGTGTGAACAGCCCACAGCGCCTGACAGCGCCGGGCCAATCCCGCCCGCCGCCCAGCCCGGCCCGGCCCGGCCCTGCCCGCTCCCCTGCCATGCCTGCCCCAGCACCTGCTCCTGCCCCGGCCCGCCCTTGGGCTCTCAAAAAATCACCACAAGCTGGAGCCGTGGGAAATGCGAGCACTTCAACTTGTGTTTAAAAATCGGCTCCGCTTTTAGCTTTAAAAAGACAGTATAAACAATCCGAGAGGCAAAAAATTGTAATTCAGTATGCATGTGTAGTCACACTCAAATATAGACACTTATATACATACAAGAACAACTAGTATCATTCATAAAGTAGAATACTTAGATTTGGGATGGAAGCTTAAAAGTATGATTTTCATACATATAAATGTTAGCTGTGTTACAATCTGGTGATTTTGTAACTGTGTATTGAAAGCTGGCATTACATGAAGACAATCAAATCCTCACTCACTTCTAAACTGAATTAACTCAATTCTTAACTGAAAACCCCCCCTGTATAACTATGTCCTTTATTTATTTTAACTGCATGGAAAGATACAGCACTTTGCAGAACAAATAGTATTTCATAATAGAGACCACAATGATGACAGCTCTTACATGCCACTTTGGCTTTGTAACAAACACAGCTGTTTGTTTTACTTTTTTTTTTCAGTTCTCCTAAAATAGCTTTTTTACAAAACTCTGGTCTTTATCGCTCAAACAGAAGAAACGCCTCTTTTGAAAATGTCTATGACCTTCAGGCAGTTTTTATGGTGACTTAGTGAAGTAGTTATTTTGACAAAATGATCCTAAATAATTTTTCCTTCATCTACAGAGAGGTCTAACATTCTGTCACATTTACACAGTTATGTAAAATTAAAACTTTCTAAGCTAGTCACACAATTCTGGTAACCCCTGCCACGTAACTTTTGACATTCAGAAACAGGAGGAGACTTGCACAACATTGCTCTTCTTTGTCTTTCCAAGTTGCCTAATTAAATACTGGTGATTCAAATGTCACACATTTGACAAGCATATTGTCAGCTAAAATAGATTTGGCCTGATCCTGAATCCCAAAGAAATTATGCTTGGATAATTATTCTTGGGTGATCACTGGTAAGTGCATCATTAGAAAACCAAGATAATTAATTTGAATGCCCTAAAAGACTACAACTGTGACTGAGGTCAAGACATTTTCTCACCTCAAGCAGGTGACGAAGCATCAGGCTGCCCTGCACTCACTCCACTATCCCCCTTCAGCCAAAAGTCTTTCAAGATGACTTAGAATTCATGTGTCTCTTTTCAGAGGACAAAGATGGTGGGGGCAGGTTTCAATTAACTTCAGCAATTTTAAACATGTGTGAAATCCACTTTGGTTAAATAAGCATCCTCTAGTCAGGGGAGACAGGGAGGCGGTGCCCACAGTGACTCACAGCAGCAATCTGAAGATACCTGTTTTAGAAAAGGGTGAATCACCTGCTGATGGTGCATCTGTAACTTCTATATACGGATACCTGGATTAGTTTTTGGATGCCTGTCTTTTAGATCATGAGTTTGGTGCAATGAGTTCCACAACTGGATTTTAATGAGGAAAGCTCTCAACTTTAAGCATGGGCTCTGAGTACTCAGAGTGAGAAATATGTCATCTGAAGCATTTGGTGGCTTTGGCCTATGACTAAGCTTGCTTGTTTGAAGCTAAGGAGGTTTAAAAGGCCTCAAGAATCACTGGAAATTTGAAATGCACTTAACATGTAAGAGTACTTTTGTTTTTCCTGACTTCAGGTGATCAGCTTCTTGAAATTATTCCTATAGGATGTCATGGCAGCAGACAGCATCAACAGGTTCACCAAAGCTTTAGGGAGACTCACAGCAAAAAAGGTCCATAACCAGATGGTAAAAGCAGAGATGTGCCCTCTAACACACACACACAAAAAAGGTTTGTGGACACAGGTCTGAGTGGAGCAGAGCTGGAACAGCCTCAAAGAGAGCCTACAGAGAGTTTGTAAGCTCTCCCTAAACAGTCTCATCTGGCTGCCACTGAGGGAAAATATGACATGTCAGGCAGGTACAGCAGGATCATGAGTAGTTGCCAGTAGTTGCTGTGCTCTAAATTCTACTTTCATGATGGCCCCTATTGCAGCATGGGGACACGGAGGGCTGGAATCACTGTGGATCCCATGATCCCATCCAGCTTTGGAGGCAGCACTCCTATTCCTCCATGTCATTCCTTCCAGATCTTCCAGTTCTCTTCCCCAGGCTTTGTTTGAATGCTCCAAGCCTCTGAGAAGGACAGCCATCAAATTATCAAGATGTTTGATGGCACATAATAAATATTGAATCTTTGGGAATGAAGCTCATAACTGAGTTTGCCACTCCTGACTAACAAGCCCGTCTCAGACTCATAAATGAATATATTCTTTGGACTAACGACCACATAACATACTGGGATTAATGTTGTGGAAGATACTGCAGACATGAGAGTTTTCAAGAAATAAGTCTCTAGAACTGGTAGTAACAATGTGGGAGCTTTGTTTTAATATTTATGTGGTATTTATTTTCTGTGTTTATGAAGTTTTTTTGTCTCTAGTTGCTCTAATGCCAATTAAGCTGAGTCATATGCAAGCAGAGTGTAAGGGATTATAATACAGAAGCATCAAAAAAGGAAATTTTGGTTTCACAACTAGCTGTAATTTAGATTCAGAAAGGTGAAAAATTGAAGGAAACACTTTACAAACTTTTTTGATTTATCTTAAACAGACAAAAACCTGTGATCTCCCAGCTTTCTTGTGTTCTTGATTGTTCATGAGGCAGCTTCACCCTTAAGTGTTTGCCTTCCTTTGTCTTTGATTTTACTCTTTCCATTCCACATAATAGTATATAAGATCACCACCTTTGCATGCAAATGCAGCTGAAGAAACTTTTCCAAGCAACATCTAGAAACATTTCATTTTGAAAATACCCAAACCAGGAAGTTTCAAGATGTCCAGGACATCTTTTTTCTCCTTCTGGTTTCAGACATTTCAGTTATGAAGACCACACTTTCTGCTGGCAAGTGGCCCCCTCCAGAATTTATCCAGTCAGAGGGATGATGCAGTTTTATATGCTGTGGGCTGGGCCAGCCTCTAGTCTGAATCACTCCTAATGAATTGTTTGGTTCCCACTCTGCTCTTGAATTCCTACGTGATGCTGTGCAGGTCTCTTAATGCTCCAAGAACTGGGAAAATGCTGCTTTCCTCATTCCCAAGTTTTCTGCTGTACTCTGTGGACAAAAGACTTCATGTTCCACATCCAACACAGGGAAGACAGAGCATGGTTAGGGATGTTTTAAGACAAAGAGCCATCATGGAAACGTTCCATCTTACCTGCTCTACTTATAGTTCAGCCATTCCTGTTTCTGTGAAGTTCACAGGTCCTCAGTCTTTGAGGAAAACCAGAGCATAGTATCCTATCCTTTGCTACTGCAGAAACCCTTGCCATAACAAAACACCTGTGCAATGAAAGAAGCACTGAAGCACAGAAACTAAAGCACCTTCTCCCAGGAGAGGCACGCATGGTTTTTCCTCTCAATAGACTCAAATCAGTTCTGATTGTACATTTAAATACATAATGTTTTTGAATGATTGGTGGGTTTAGATACAGCTCTCCTACCTTATTCTATGCTCCCATATTCTATGCATCCTTCTCCTACCTTATTCTATGCATCTTTATCTGGATGCCTTGAGCTAACAGAACAGCACAGACTGATAATAAATGCTTCTGCCATGAGAAGTGGACACATTTTACTTTTTAACAGCTTGTTTACTGTCAGCTCCTTCTTCTATCTGAGCAGGTACAGGACTTCCTGCAAGGATCACTAATTGCCCAACACATCTTTGTCAGTAACCCCTTCGGCTGAGTTTTCTCTGCCATGATGAGTTACTTTCATTCAGCTGTAGTATGTGTTGTGCTGTGATAGATTTCTGTTTGGCTGGAGAAACATTTCTGCATCTCCTGCCCAGTGTTGCTTAGCCACCCAGCAGCAGAGCCACTGAGCTGGGGTACAGGAGAAGTCTAAGCTCAGCCTCTTTGTCCTTTATCTACACCTCCATCCCATATGGCCAGCACATACAGACATTTCCAACCCAAGTGTTTGCCTGGACACAGTGTATGGTGTCAATGCCAATGGCCTCCAGCCTTTTCTGGTCCCCAAGAGATAGGGCAGAGAGCTTTCCTGGCCTTATGTCATCAGCTCCAGCACAAGGGTGGTACTGCACACATCCTTATAAATATGCTTGCTGTTCAATGCCAACGTTTAAATGCACAGTACTGCTCAAGACACATCAAATAGGAAATATTTATAAGATCAGTCTAGGATCAGGCATTGCATCTTTAGCACAAACCCCACTTCAGAGCACATTAGCTTATTAAATGCACTCAATTCCCTTCTGTGAGGAACTGCTGGGGAGAAAGAACTGATTCGTGGTCATGAGGAGGCCACAGGGCAGCAGTAAAAGAGAACAGTGCTCACTTAGAAAGTGAGTTAGCTTAAAGATAATTACCCTTGTCCTCAACATAAAGTACTGAGATACTCTGGATTAGCTGGCATAGATAAATCACCTCCAGTAAAAGCTCAGGTTTATAACTACTGAAAAATTACCTCCTTCCTGATGTATTTGCAAATAGCTTTTCCATGGCTGAGAGGACAGGGTTAGGCAGCTCTTCCTGTTGGGGGAGATAGGGACGCTGATACAAAAATGTTCTTAATGCAAGACAGTGATTATGAGAGTTCCATCATAGAGAAATGAGCAGCAAAAGCTGAGAAATAACCTGGCTGCCGAAGAGCCATTTGACAGAACCAGCAGGGAAAGGTGGGTGGGAGCTAATTCCAGTTAAGGGCATGACAGAGAACAAATGCTTTAGTTGCCATGGCTGGCAGAGTGTCTCTCACAGTGACAAACAAATAAAGAGAAGGCACTTAGCACTGCAAACCACCAGCAAAGTCAGTGCAGAGCATGGTCTGTCCATAAGGGCTGCATGTGCCTCTGATTTCCGAAATGACAGCTCTGTAGTAAGCTGAGTAAGAAACTTGGCTTTGTGAAACAATCTGTAGCACTTCATTTAGCACTTAAATCCATAGCTAGTGACTCTGCTTCTCTGACATGTCAGCATGGCCTTTTCACACTTTCCTGCTGCTTAATACTTTTTATCATATGAGCCACAAGCTACCACATGTTTTAAATTTGTAATTCTGTGTGGAACTTCTGAATGTTGTTGAAAACTAACAGAAAATGCCAGCAATGTAAAGACATGCCATGTATGCTAACCTACACACCTTCTGACCTCACCTCCACCATCACAGGTAGTAGCTACAGAATCAACTATCACATACAGCAGCACAGCCCTCTCAGTTTTCTCCACTGTACTATGTGGTGAATGAAGTTAGTAATCCAGAGTGTTTCACCGTTTTACTTCCTCCTAAAAAGCCCATTCCCCATGTTTCCTTGGTTACACTTGTCAGATCTGCCCTGTGCATCCTGGTTCCCCTGCTGCTGGCTGTAATGTGGATCAGAGCATCAGGCTGCTGATAGATCAGATCCACTGGGTCTGCTGCAGTTGCACTGAAAGACAGCCCTCCTGGTAAAAGGGGGAACAAGATCTGAGGAATCCTGCAGTAGGGAAGGGCCCATGCAATGGTGATCAGGAACCCTCAAGCTTCTCTATCTCAGTGCTCCTTTAACTCAACCCTTATTTCCATCCACTGTGGCTTTTCAGGACAGGAGGCTCTTCAGAGGGCCAAACTCCATGGAGGTGAAAAGGCAAGGATGGATTTAGGAAGAATTTCAGAGCACTCACCCCTTTCCTTCACTGTGGGCACCCAAGATGATAACACTCCTTTCTCCAGGTTTGCTGGCTGGCTTCACATTCAGGCTTGCCAGCTCCATACCAACTGACAACTCAGACTTCTTTGGAGATGCTTGCTATGCAGCCAGCAATAGAGTTTCTTCTTGCAGCAGCAGGAGACCAAGACTCATCTCGGCAAGACCAGGGAAAGCCAACCAGGAGCACTAGCAAAGCTACCAGCACAAGGCAGTGCTGCTCAGAAAGGAGCCAGGTTAATTGAGCCCTGCTAAAAGAGCAGACTGTCTCATTAACCATACATATAGGAAAGCCCCAAGCAAACCTATTCAGGCGTAACCAGCACCGCGTGCCATATGGCTAAGATCCCACAGAGCTCTCTCCTGGTTTGAAAGCTTGGGCCATCCCACTCTGCTAAGTTCCCACACAGGGCAGAGATGTATATTGGTGTCTGCTGTGTGCCCCACAGTTACACTGCTCCTCCCAGCCCTTCTAGAGTCTGCAAAGAACTCTCTCCTTCACCAGCAACTTTACAGCACAACTGTCAGAGGAGGTCACTACTCCATGTATAAGAGGGCTGGATGACCATGGGGACCTCAACCAGCCTGCAAAACACAAAGAGGAGCTGTGGCAAGGAATCTTTCTATGTGTTATGTACTGGCTCTTAAACCAGTTGGAGTAGGTAAATGTCAACTCCATCCATAGAAAGATGACAGCATCAGTGTGCCCAAGTACTGGTATCCATCCAGCTTATTCCCAATGAATTTGAGCCCACCTCATGCCATAATATCACATATTCTGTAGAGGACATACATCTTCCACTACCCCAGTTGAGGACTACCTTCTGGTATAATAGAAGTCCCCTTTGTGCCAGTTTATGTGTTTAAGGTTTGTATGTTTCTATAGATTCAGATGGAGAAATAGTTACCAAGAAATATTACAGGCCAAAGTCAAGATAGATATATGCTAAGGAAATATTATGTGAAAGTTTCCTAGAGGCTGATAAGCTTCAGAGTTAAGTAATCCTCGTGAATTTGCAAGAAATTATAAATTTAGACCATCAGTGTTTAATGCTGTACAAGGCTGCCAGCACACATTAGCACCTGCAATAGGTTGTATAACTTGGATGACACCCAGGAGGGCAGTGGCTGCTCTACACAGATTAAGAATGCAGGGTTATGTGTACAGGTGGTGAAACAAAGTGCCCTCTGAAGGAATTTCTAAAGACCTACCCAGAAGGCAGTGGTGCGTCAGGATGACCTTCTGCTTTCAAGCGTGCACATTGGGATTGGCCTTCTAACAGCTGCTCCTGCTAACAAGTGAACATGAATGAGTGGTGTGTTGTGTGAATAGTTACCTGCTTTTACTAACACCTTGATTCTATTAATAATAGCAGCTAATAAATAAAAAATATTTTAAGAAATAGCAGTTGTAATCTGTGTTCCCCCTAAGAGTATTCCGTATCAGAGAAAAATGGAGTTTATACAACCCATTTGGGAAAAAAAATGTTGAAGGCAGTGTGGTACTCATAACTCTTCATGGTGGCACTCGCAGATCCAACTAGCACAGACAGTGCTAGCACAGGACATCTTCTGTGACTAAACCATCCATGAAATGGTTTGTGGAAAGCCAAGTGAAACTGAAACACCTGCTACTGTTTGCCAGAGAGAATCGGTGACTGTGGGAATACATTCATCCTCCTGAAATGTACTATAGGAAATTCAGTCAAATTCAGCCCTGTGGAGGGACTTGACAGGAACCACGTGCACGTCTGTAAGGGTAAGATCTGTTCAAAGGGAGAAGGTCCCACATAAGAGCCACCTAAGTGCTTTCTGCTCTGTCACCCACACGTTTTCTTCTCTTCATGCTTCAGTGCATGGCTATGGACCGTGAACTGGCACACCCAACTCTGCCACTTCATCACTCTGAAAACATGGGTATCACTTGAGTCTGCTGTTTTACTAAAGCATCTCCATAGGCAATGCCTTGTGGCTTCCACAGATGCCCAGAGAATCTGTGCAAACTCAGCACTTCTTGTGCTGAAAAGTAGCAAGTGTTGCAAGTCAGGCTGCTGCAAATAAGTGATACCAATGACAATTTATGTTGTGAGTCTCCCTTTTAATCTGCCTCCAGGTAACCTGCATTCCCATCTCTCCAGGGCTGTCAAGTTTGTACCTCCAATTAAGGAACAGCCAGATTTTTCCATCTGTAAAAAGAACGTGAAGAACTATTGCAAAAAAACTAGCTTTATTGAGTCAGACCAATAGTATTTTCTGATGAATTACAGCCAGCAGCAGATGCTTTGAGCCCTATAGAAGAACAGCCAGATTATATCTGGACCTCTATTTTTAATGACTACTATTAACCTCACCTTCTCTGAGGTCCATGTAAGTGCTGAGAGGTGTGAGCAGATCACACAATCTTGCAGCTCCTTCCCTGGAGAGAGTTTATAACGCAAGAGGCAAAATTCCTATATACAAATGCAGGCATGGAGCTACCTTGTAAGAGGCAGCCCAGAGCATTCATGGCAAAGCTGAAAATCAAATGCAGTCTCTTGCCACTAGGTTATATTTTCAAAACTATCTGTCCAAAACATGATGGGAGTGATAAAACTAAAGAAACAGAGGCTTTGACAGATGAAATTTCCTTCCAGATTTTCTGGCGCAGTTTCAGCCTGATCACTGAAATCCCTCATGCACACCTGACCTCCAAATGTGCACAAGCACAGTGCTAACACATGCTCAGTTGATGCACCATTCAAGCAAAACTTTCTGCTTGATGAGCTATCTGCTATTGCCTCCAGTAACTCCTTCAATACCAGCACACTGATATCAGCAACATTATGATTTATTAAGGCATGGAACAGACTTTTTCCAGTGTTTCCCCTCCCCCACCATAGTCATCACTGATGAGGTCCTGGCTTTGAGAGCTTTCTGGGTGCTGGCAGCCGCAGCTGGCAAGCTGTGGTCAGCAAACGTTTGCAATCAGCCGCTGACTTACCACTGTCACCTGCCTGCTCGGGCAGACAATGAAATGCTTTGCTTTTGTGCCCAGCATCTCACTTTGAGGGCAAAAGAAGGCCCCCCAGGCTGCAGGACCTCCTGGGCCTATATAGTACCTATAGCTGTTGGATTTGTTTAGCACTCAAGTAAAAAAACCCTAATTGTGTGTGATTGAAGAACGAGGGAAAGTGAGCTGACTCAGCTATGCTTTAATGATATTAGTCATGAATTTTTACTTACTCAATGTTCTCAAAGTTTGCTTTCCTTTTTTCTTCTTATCTCTTTCATCTGTGTGAAATGGGTGATATCCGTCCTTCTGAGACAGTCCTGAAACCTTTGCTTAGCTTTGTTACTTCCACCTCTGCCTCAGACTTTAAGGAAAGCCTTTGGGGTGTCAGCACCTGTAGAGCTTGAGGAACTCATTTCCAATCCTCTCTACCAGTGCCAAAACATTGTTAAATCTCCACACTTCAAGCAGAAGCCTCCCAGCTTCAGAAAGCCACATGCCTTTATCTCTCCCTGTGCACCAGCAAGTAAGGTAGCTTATGACATGGCTCCAGTGCCCTCTAAAGCTTCCATACTTCTGCTGCCAGCAACCCAAACAGATGTCACCTCCTGTAGAATTTAGAAAGCCTTATAGTATCAAGTGAGAGCTCTCCAAGGCTTTATTGCCAGAAATGCCAGAGGGGAGCCAGCAAGAACACTAAGATTAAATCCCATCACTTTAGGACTTAATTACAGTGCAGATGGAGTGGGCGAGGGAACCTGTATGAGGTAATTTATACACCTACTCAAGTTAAACCCCAGTTACATCCACTCCCTCCTCCCAGAGAACTGTCTCTGGTCTGGCTCTGTATGCAACAAGGTAAGCATATCAGCTTCTCCATCAATAGGGGAGAAATTGTCTGTAAAAGTTTCATGAGGATTTAAAAAAATGTGCTTTTTTTCCACCTGATGCATAAAACATGAACTGGACTGGATCTCATTCCCACTCTGCCACTGATCAGCCTCAGCCATGTCTTCTTGTTCCTTCCTCACAAGAAGTGCTAATCCCCACTGCATGGAGCCCTCTGCAACTGTGATCCTGCTGTAAGCCTGTGATCCTGCTGCACCCATTAAAGGAATAACTGGGCCTATACTAAATGGCCAGAGGCTTGGCAGAGCAGTTGGCTTTGAACCATCCACAGCCTATTTAATTCTGCGATCTTTTAGCAAATGAAGGAACAAGTTAATTTCAGGCCCAAAAGCCTTTAAAAATTTCACATCATTAAGTAATAAAAAGATTTGCAAACTGTTTATTTGCCTAGTGATGAAACAGCAAGGGTACAGCCACTGGCAGCCTTTCAGCTAAGATACCTGCTTTTCAGATAACAGAGGAGATATGATAGCTGTTCAGATTTAGTAGGTGTCCCTTTGGACACTGTTTGAAGATCAAACGTCTGTGATTTTCCATCAAACAGGACATCCTGTCAGCCACTGCAGGGACATGGTCAGACTAATGCAGGTGCCAGATTTTCTGTTTGGCTGCAAGTGCCAGGGAACTGCCAAGCCTTTGGCTGACCACAGAAACCTGAGAACCATCAGATAAGACCAGTGCCAGGCAAATGGTTGATGCACCCCCTGCATGTGACAAGCAAGGGGTTACTTAAGGGAAATGTCCTGAACCAGGCACTGCCAGCACACAAACCCTTGCTAAGCATGACATCACCCAACCAAGATAGCTTAGTGATAGACCTCATCCAAGGATGGCTTCAGTCTCCAGCAGTTCTGATGGCACTGCCTGGAGCTCTGCCCCTCCACCCCAGTATCTGAGAGGTCATCAGCTGAGAAATACTCCTGGCTTGCCCAAAGAGATCCCACAGCAAACCTGCTCTGGCACAGGGAAGGGCCTGCAAATCAACTATTAATGTTGATGTTCAGAGACCTAAAAACCATAGCTTTCCTGTGCTCCTGGAAGAGGGCAGAAAGGCAGTTAAAATAGCAGCTGTGCCCCCAGAACTAATTCATAAACTTATAGACCCTGATGATATCCCAGCAATAAGCAGAGAAGTGCCACAAGGGAGGTCAGACTGCCACATCATCATCAGAAGAGAGACTTTCACAAGCCTTCATGGCATGTAAGGCCAGGGACAAGGGCACTGCTTTCCACAACAGCGGGAGACCCGAAACCTCTTAGAAACACTTACAGGCTCTGGAGCCTCAGGGTTGCTTCAGACTCCCAGTCTCAGAGCCAAAAAGTTTCCTTTCCACTACCCAGAGCATACCTAACTACATAAAAGGGACAGAAACAAGGGAGAATTAAAGCAGGTAGGTCTCTACTCAACCAAGTATGCTTCCCTCGCTGAGAGCAGACCATGCATTGCTTTTCTCCCCTTCCTCTACACAGTACCATTTATAATAAGTGGTTTTCAAATTCATCTGCTTCCCCTTTTCTCTAGCAGCTGCTTTACCAGCCTTAAACAACGACCTAAACCACAAAACAGCATTACAATTTTGCAGAAGCCCATCCTTTCCCTAGCACATATCATCAATACCCTACATATCCACGTCACCCAAACAGTCTTCCAGAAGTTCTTGTCCCAGTGGACTCTTTCTGTAGGGAAATCCAACTGCTTAGCTGCCCTCTATTCCCTAGAAATCCCCCCACCTGGAAGGAGGGATAAGTCACAGCTGAGGCTCAGAGGGGGTCAGTCTACTTTTCTTCAGCAGAGAAGTTTCCACCTTGGGCTAATTTCAGTACAGACTCTCTAAAATGCACAGGCTGAGCTCCTAACTATGCCTGAAAGTAATTTATTAAGATATTTGACTGACCATAAGAGAATGATCCACCATCTTAGCCTTACACAGAGGACACCCAGCCCAAGGCTTTTATGTACAGGTGATTTTGAAAATCCTACCAAAGATAGTGTGAAGCACAGTTTTCAGAGGGCAGGGACTCTTGTTTTGGTTTTTTTCCGCAGAAATCAGAGATTTTATGACTAGGTTTTTTTTTTCCTTAGATGTTTCTGAGTTTTGTCCTTGGAAACCCACTAGTAATTGCTAGTTCCTCAGGAATTCTGGCTTTTGTTCTGTCAAGATAACCCAGAAAAGTAGGAGGAAGAAAAGCTCCAAATTAGCATTTAGCTGATGCTACAAACAACATATTTGGGGCCACCTTCTCCCTGTTATTATAGGGCTTAGCAAATTTTGAATGTGTGTGCTTTGACTCAGCTCAGATGAAGCCTCAGCAGTGTCTGCTGGTGGTCCAAGCCAGAAGAGTCACTCAGCTCGCAATGCGATCTATCACATCTAGGGCGTACTGTGGCTGAGGTTACAAGAGGACATGGCAGTGGACACTGTTCCCATTTGTTGGGACACCAAGGGCAGAAATCTTAGAGGATTCAGTGATTTTATTGCCTCTCTTGAGGCACATAAGGCTCTTGTTCCTTTGGTTTTTGGGGAGGATGGTGGACGTGGTAAGATGCTGCTGAATTCTCCTCTACTACATCATTAATGCGGTTTCTTTCCAAGAGAAGGGGGAAGAGACCCCCCAGTTTACTGGAATTGCTGACTGAATCCTGATATCCAGATGCTTCCTCTGAGAGCAGAACCTTGCTACTGGGGTCAGCTTAGCAAGCCAGATGCCATTTGATTAGTCAGTTGTTTTCCGGCAGTAGGGCCAGAAGTGATTGCAAACTGCTATGCCTTTGGCCAGACATTTGAGAGATTGCCACATTAGGTATTTATTAAAGGAGTGAAGAAATCTGAACTGGATAAAAATAGCAAGGCTGGGATTAGAAAGTGGCTGGCAAATGAGGAACAGAGGTTCACTGTTGCTTCAGGATACCTAGTGTTGCCAGGAAGATCCTGCACAATATGCATATGGGTCTGTTGAGCTGGGGTGAAGGAGACACATAAGACACAAAACTGGCCTAAGGAAGCACTACCAGGTCTTTTGGATGACTGACTGATGTATTGATCAAGACAGGTAGTACACCAATGAAATAAACTCTCTCTGGTAGAGGCTTCACACAGGTCTGCTCCTTGCAGCCCAGCAAAGCTGGAAGGCATTCTCTTGGAGGCCAGGTACACAGTGGGGTCTGCTCTTCTGCCACACTAGATGGGAAGTTCACTCTCTTCATGACGATGATGCAGCGTTAATGGTCCTCACACCGCTTATGCTAAAACCTTCCCATTAAAATGTCCTTTGGGAGACTTTTAGTCAAAAGGGAGTTTTCTGTAAGAACTGATGCTTCCTATCTCCTGTGGTACTTAAAAATAGAAAAGGGACCAGAGGGCTGGAGGGTCCAGTCTCCTGAAACCTTTGGTTTTGTTCCCTCCTAGGATGGGTCGAGTATCCCCTTGTAATGGAGGTACCAGTTCATTCTCTGGTGCCAGCATAGTATTAGTTCAGTATTAGTATTAGTTCAGCCCTCTAAGGAGTTGCTCCCTGCAGAGAGCCGCCACAAGTGCTATGAAATTGCCCTTTGGGATCCAAGACTTGGAGTTAACTTCTTTTTCTACTCAGAAGAAAGCTTCTAGCAGGCAATGGAGATGGCACACACATTGTGTCTGAGGTGCAGCGCTGCCACTTGGAGGGCAGTCACCTCCACTCAGAACCCAGAAGTTACACCTTCAGTCATTGCAAAGACAAAAAATGGTTTTATATCTTCACACTTTCCCCTGTCACTTCTTATCACTCTTCTGATCTGGAGTCAGTATGGCCAAAGGATTGTTCAGATAAGTTTTTTCATCTATAGACTTGGATGCTTCTCTTAAGATAATGAATGAAGGCTGCCATCAAGATCAAAGTCTCCATTGTTCTGGTGCTGTACAGTATCTATACTACCTTCTGTATCTCCACGCCATGAGACACCCACTGTCTCCAAAAGCTTACAGTCTAAGTAGGCATTTGAATGGGGAGGGAGACTGAGGCGTGCGAAAGAAGAATAATTTATCCATGATCAAAGGCTGAGCTAGAAGAGCCTGTGTCCTGGGTGGGATCTGTTATCTCCTCTTAGCATAACCATCTACCAATGACTGACACCATCTGTAAATACTCATAATAAAAAGCATCCCAGAAAAAAGACACACGTAATTCCTTAGGACATTCTGTTCTTCCTCTGGTTACAATCCATGGGCAGGTAAGGGCTGTTTCAGCAGCTGCATGCAAGGCTTCAGACGTAGCAACAGCAGGCAGACCGTGGCTGTAAGAATGACTCCTGTCGTGTGCAATCATCTCTTAGCACACCCTGTGGTGATAATAAAAAAATCCCTTCACAGAGTGCACAGTGTGCATTATTAGCTGGAGTAAGAACTGAGGCAGCATCGCCATCCCGGAGTCAGACAGGGAACTGCAGGTGCAATATGTTTGAATTACAGATTCTTCTTCAGTGACCCTGATGGTATGAGGTCTGAATTACGTTGCCAGATTTCTGAAAACTGAGGAGAGGAAAAGTTGGACTCTGTCTCCAAACAACACAACAGACAACACAAAGTCTGGGAGTCAGTACAACTTTCACAGTGGCAACGGGTTAGGGTAAAGCTACGTAAAGAACATTATTCAAAAAAATATCACCCTGTGATGGATAAATATGAACATTTGTATAAAGAAATTATATAAATAGTTTATTCCAGTGTGGTGGCTGGGGTCTTTTGCACCTTCTCTCTTGGTGTGGAAATGAATGCTTTGCCCTCCACACATAGGGTTCATTCCTACTTTACATATGTTAATGTGAAACAAGTGCAAATTTTGCTGCTGATTTTCATTCTAACACCGGATACAGGTCCCCATATAAATGCCAATGTTTGGGAACAGTTGACTTTATACAGGATCCTTTTTTGCTCCTGAAGCAGTGCCATCCCAGTGTTCGAGGGTCTCAGCCCCCAGCAACCTCTGGCCAGAAGCCAGGATGTTCTTGCAACTTCTGCTATAGGGTACCCACCTTCTGAGCAATGATACCTTGTATGGGCACCCTCAGCTCCCTCTTCTTCTCCCTATTAGCAGGCTATACTCTGGTCTGTTTTCAGCTCAGATGTACTATGTGAATTACCATTGGGCTGCCTGAGTCTGGGCAAATCATTATCTATGTCATGCCTCAGTTACCAGCCTCTAGTCAATAGCTGACACTTCATATATGTACTGAGAGGTTGCAGTACACCATGTCCTGAGATGCTGCAGTGATGGAGGGGACACAAGGATGACTTTTTGATGTTGTAAAACATTTATACAAAGCCAGCTTGACTGCTGTCAGTTGTGACAAATGAATATAACCAGCCAAAAGTTTGTCACCATGTATTGACTCCCCTCAGCAGCATCTGACTCCCCTCAGCAGCAGGAAGCCATCTTTTCTACCTGTGATTTAACAGTGGCACTCAAAGTTTATTATTTCTAGCCACAATTCTTTGTCCTTCACTCTCTGCATCGCTGGTTTTTAGGACTCAGGGAAAATCTTGATTAGGACACAGACCATGCTCTTACCTTGTAACCAAAATATCTAGTCCATTTTATATGGGAAAAGAAACATCTTCAGAGAGTGTTGTGCTTCAATAAAGCACCTCTTTGTCGTGGCCCATGTCAGCAGTGAAACCTTGTCCAGGCTGGCAGTATGAAAGCCAAGGGGTTTGTTCCAAACAGGCAAACAAAAGTGATGCTTTATTATTTTTGCCTGTTTCTTGGGAACGCACAAAAGGGGTCAACAATCCAACAACAGTCTGTCTGCAACATTTTTCCAACAACCATCAATAAAAGTGCTTCATGTTTAAGATTGTGACACAGAGCTGGATAGTAGCTCTGTCAGCAGTGGTATTTGCAAAGGATTGGTGATAGATTTTGTGGTGCCAGTTTATCCTGACCATCTTGGAGCTGTTTCTTCATCTTGGCTACTTGATTCAGCCTCCAAGCTCATAGTCATCATCATTTATTGGGACTGGCTGACTATTCTGGCAAAAGAAATAGTCCTAGTCAATGCAGATGACTGGGGAATGCTGGAGCTGGAGCCAGATCCTGCACCCTGGGTTTTATGGGGAAATGATTCAGCTTTCCTTACAGCTCGCTGGGAGCTACCGCACCCCATGGGCTGATCTGATGTTCACCACTAAAATACAGCCACTCCCAAGGTGAAGAGTAGCAACAAGCAATACACGGAAGGCCAAGAGAAGTTCTTGGTCAAGGACAGAGCAATAATGATCCAGTATTTTAATGTACAAACACTGAACGTGTGAGATTTCCCAGGCAAACACACAGGACCCACACTCAGCAAATTTTGGTCAACACAGAGAGGCCCTACATACCTCACTACCCCCATAATTTCTGGCAAGCCTTTTGACATTGGGTGTTCATTGGAAAATCCAATTGCCTGGAGCCCAGGACTGTCAGCTTGCCCTTCACACGAGAGAACAGTATGTTCCCAGCTCTGCCATTTCCAGAGGAAACAAGTCCCAAGAGTACCTTAAAGACTTGGACACAAATAGCTCACACTGTGTATTATTTTCAAGCTGATCTCATGATTTTACAGGTCTGACTCATTCTGGGTAAATGCAGAAGGTTAGTCATTATAGCCCGCTGTAGGCAAAGAGGAAGGATCTTACTGGACTTACCCCAAACCAGTTTTGTTGCTGTTGAAAGGCACAGAGCTGAGCCAGATTTGCCAGTCCCTGGCCTTGGGGTTTGTCCCAGGACCTGTTAGGGGGCACACCAGTGAGAAAGTGTGGATACAGATCTGTGCATACTACTGACAGCCTTATATCCATCTCTCCACTGAGAGTTGTTGAGCATGTGCTCCTTCCTGAGCAGGAAGGTGTCGGTAGGAGTCTCATGGGCTACCACAGTGAATGGCTGGGAAGTGTGCCATATGGCTGCACCATGGCACTGTGTGGCAGAGAGCTCACACCAGGGCACTGCTGACATCTACCCAGGGGCACAGCCACCAGCAGCTCCACACAGCTGCTGTGACACAACCAGTCAGAATCATCTTTGGACTTTACCGACTCTGAGGCCTCAAGATACTTGGCCTGGAGAAACAGGGAGGAAGAAAGGAGAATTTTTAAGCTTGGGTCTTGTGCAGAGCCCGTTGTCTGTGCTGGACATGGCCATGTTTAGCACAGCAGCATTTCCCTGCACCCCTGCAATCTAGGGATGCTCTTCCACAGCAGCACTGAGCTGCAGCCCGGCCGCCGGCCAAGCTGGGAGCACCATCTGCTGGCTTCGACATGGCAGGCTGGCTCGACAGAGGGACAAATTACAGGGTAACCCAGAGCTGTGTATGCCGCCGCACGGTCATTAGACCGCATAGCAAATTAGAGATGAAAAAGATCACAGGGTTGGACAAACCCCTCAGCTAAACCTCCTCCTGTCAGCCTCACAAAAGGGACTCCAAACCAGTCAGTCTTTCTGCACTAGAGCCGAGCAAACTGATTTGGGTGAAGGAGATCCAGTCGTGAGTTAGGTGGAGTAATCTAGGGCTCTTGCAGAGCTTGTGAACAGTTTCAGCTAAAGAAGTCTGAAGCATGTCACTGGGCAGTCTTATTAATGCTTAATTCTTACAGTTCAAAATGCAGTTTTGTTTACAAATATTCCTGAACATAATAATGTTGAGGGGAGCACTGGGAGCCTGAAGGGGCAACAAAATGTCTCTCTCTGGTACAACACTGGACCCATTTAAGCAGGTCCCATGTAGGTTTTTCTTGGGTTCCTCAGGTCAGCCAAAGACCCGAACTACCAATTACTGACACCATGCTGCTGAACCATCTTCCTGCTTTACCTGCCTTATCCTCCGGTCCACAGAGCTCTACATACCTGGCAAATCCATAGCACTTTCCTCTTCCAGCTACTAATATTTCTGGCCAGTACAGAAGGATTCCTCTGCCTTTTTTTTTTTTTGTCATGTCCCAGATTTCATGTGGAGGGCCAAGCATGTTTCCACCTTGAGAGACAGAGCCCTCGTGGGTGTTGAAGGGAGGCTCCTTTTGTGGAGCTGCCCACACTGATGCCTGTGACATTTATCCCCCATAACCCCGATCTTGTCTGTGGTGGCCCCAGCAAGGCTCTCTGAAGGATGGTGGCAGTGTCCAGGATGAGCAGTAGCATGCAGCCTGGGCTCCTGGTCCCCAAAGGGCCATGCTGGGGAACACTGCAGATGCCACTCCACATGGAACTCAGGCTTTCGTTTGGAGTGCATGGGGACAGGAGTGAAGTGTGGCTGGTGAGCTGCCAGGGTGTGTTGCTAGACCTGAGAGCTCAGTATGGTCCCTCCCAGCTCCAGGGGTTATCTCACCAACTGCCAGCCAGCCGGGAGTGTGCTTTCACTTGCTCAGTCCTGCTCAACTTAATTATACCTTCCTGGTGTGCTGTATGTAATTTCCCTCCCACCCCCACTGTCCTTTCTCTCCAAGCTGATCTTGTTTATCCTTTAGTGGCACACCACCTTCCCACTTTTATTTTCATCCCATACCCACCTCTCAGAACTTCTGTCCCTTTCCCCCTCATAGCTCTCAGCTGCCTGGTTTGTGAGTGCTGGAAAAAGATGCCCTAGCCATGTACTTACTTTCTGAACTGTCAAAAGAAGTACTCTTTTTGGCCAAGACAGCATAAGTCTGTGCAAGTCATTTTCCCAGCAAGACCATTCCTCTAGTACTGTAACAGAATATGTGATAAAGGAATCACTGTTGCTCATGTAAGAATGAATTGGAGATTTTGAAATGCCCTAAACTCACTTGCTGTGGGGCACAGGCAATGTCCTCATACCATGACTAAACCAAATGTTTCCCTAAAGATCTTTATCTCTCCCTTGAAACTGGCTGCCTTGAATGTCAGCTGGAGGCTGGGGTCATCCTAGGATGCAGGACACTGGATCTATCCCCAAACCACTGTCTGGCTTGCACTAGGCCTCAGTTTTGCATCCTGTAAAATGGGAAAAGTGGGGAAGCTGTTTCACTGAGGCACTTTCACTGCAGATGGAAAATGCCTTGTAGGTGTCCATGCCTTGAACCCTGAAGCAGCCCTCCATAGCCATCGCAATATTTCTGACCCTTCTGATGTGATTTTCCTTAAACTTTTCTCCAGCAAATGAAGAACAGCCTAAATCTCTGACCTTTCTGCCTTCTCCACAGTTGGGCAGAAGTCACTTCCTTTGAGATGTGTGATGGATGTGTGCTGTCCCACAGCTCACTGCAGTGGACAAGGATCCACTGAACTGTCCCTGCATGAGCCCTGTGGAGAGTCTACAAATGTGAGGGTACTTTCAAAACTGGTAAAGCACAAACAGACCTCACAGGAGGCTGCTCTGCGTGCGTCATCCATGTGTTAGGGAACAACATTAGGTTACAAAATCAAGCTTACAGCAAAGAATTCACTCAGCCGTTAGCGTGTCCTGGTGTGTCAATACTATCTTTAATGGCCCAATCTCAGGCTGATGTAGCTAAACACAAAAACAAACAGAGAGGCTTCTGGGTACACCAGCACCTTTCCTGCCTTTGCAGAGCCAAAATGCTAAAAATCCCATGTTTGCTTCCATTGCATATAAGTCAATCTCATGAAAGCTATTGTATTTCCCCAGCCTTTATCTGGCTTTATTTCTGGAGCCACTTGACTGAAGAAGCAGCATAGCACAGGCATGTTCAGTACAGGATTGTGTGCAACACGGACACCTTCTTGGGGTGCTGGTGTATGTTTTCACAAGCTTTAGACACTATTGAAGCTGCATTTAGCTGGTCCAAAAGACAAAGCTGCAGTCAAATCAATTAAAATTCATTTACTGCACTGGAAGTTAGACCTTCTTGAGACTATTTCAGCCCTTTCAGTGTTGAATTCTGTGTGCTGCCTGGGCATATCTTTACATATCTTTTAACATAAGAGTCTTCGAATTCTTTCTTGACCTTTTTAATGGCTTTTTTTTTTTTAGCAAATATGTCCTTTGGGCACTTTGCATTGACACCAAGAAATTTCTGAGATATCTGTGAGCCAGACTTGGAATTATTACCCCATTTCTTAACTTCTTTTTTCTTATCCATCAGTTGCATTGGTACCAGGGTGGAAGGCAGTAGAGGAGTTAGAAGCCTTATTTTTCATGTTTTCTGTGATTTTTGTGATTACTTGTACAAGTTCTTTTAGGATAGTTCAGATTTTCTCTGTACCCTGGAAATTAAACCTAGACATATATTAAAATTTTGTTGGTGTGCTTTTTTGTTTTTTTTTTTTTTAACAGACTGGAAGCAATTACTGCAGATAGTGGCAGGTTCTCTATCTGCTGTTGTCCTCAAGCCCTGCCTGGGTTTCTGGGAGGTGAACAAATAGTCAAACACACATTACAGTACTCAGTGCAAAGGTCAGAAGAGATCTGCATTGGCCAGTGGGTCAAGTGGGGTAAAGTACCAGTCCTGGCCATAAAATGTATTTTATTGCTCTCTGCATCCATTTAGTAAATTTACAGAGCTTTTGTCAGTAACAATAACAAAATTTGAGGAACATTACAAAACAGTTTTGCATCCCGTTTCTTTAGATAGTGCTCATAGAATCTTTTCAACAGCTTTTGAGAACTGTAATTAAATTCTTTGAAACATGTTTGGGACAGTTTCACTTTTAGGTTTTGCCTCCAGCTCCTTCGGTTTGAAAAACATGCTTGTTTCCAGGAAAGCAAGTATTGAATTTAATTAGAATTAGATGTTGACAGAGGAGGCTGATGTTTCCAAAGTTGCTGGTGCTTCTGTGAGCTTGGAGAAAGGCCGGGCTGCCTCTTGCAACAGTTAATGAAAACAATTAATTGCGCCTGTTTATTTTGGATCCACCTACTATTAATTTTTTCCTACTTTTTTGCAATCCTCTTACTTAATTTGTCTAAGAGTAACAAAAACAGCTCACCCCAGTTAACCCAGTGGTGTCCTTCCTTTTCAGGTAGTCAAGAAACGTCAGAAGTGCTGCATGATTTCAAAATGATGCTGCTGCTGGACCTGAAAAATGTGAAAACTCCAGTTCAAGAGTCCTGAAACAGACAGCTGGAGACTTACAAGAAACAACTGAAAATTCTTCACCTTCCTACCATCAGAAACAGATGCCAAGTGCAGGATGGTGGCATCTCCTGCATACCACCAGCACTGTCCCAGTGGGAATGAGCCCCTTGGCAGACCCTCAGCTCTCCTGAGGCAGCATCAGCCTCTGCAGCTGCTCCCTATAGTGAGTCCAGAACAACCTGCAAGGGGGAGCACAGCCACCTCCACTACTTGAATTAGACCACCAAAGCCATTAAACTGTTCTAAACATCACAGCATTGAAATTTTGTTTCAATCTAATTCATAATTTAAAATAGTAGTTTTAAAAAATAAATTAAGAATAAATAGAGGGCTCATTTCCCTCACCCTTCAGTTACTGGGGTTTTATCGTCTACTAGACAAACTTTCAAGCTTTTTCTCAGCATACATATCACCTTAGTTTTAAAAATGCTCACAGCCCCAGGAGCTGGAGCTTTAATGAGTGGAAATACCATCAGTCTTGCCATAATAGGACACATCTGGGGGCACAGCTGGCTCTGGGATAAATTGCTGGCACCTGCATTTTCTCTTCCTCTGGGTGCCCACAAATTGCCCAGCCACCCCTGGCATGAGGGGCTGTCCTGGCTGGGTGGGTAGGGCTCTGGACAAAGGTAGTATTTTGCCAGCAGTGTTCTGTGTGCTGTGCCTGGTCAGGGGTCCCTGAATGGTGCATAGCTGCACTCAATGTGAGATGGCCAAAGTCCATCAGAGAGCAAATCTCTGCTGGGCAGGTTGCCCTTCCTGAGACTGTGCAACCCAGAAGGGACTTTCATCCACCTGAAGTGTCCCCAAGCAAAGCTCAGGCTCCAGCCAGCTCTGCCTGAGGGCTCAGCCACAGGGTCTCAGTCCTCTTCAAATCCTGCCTGGATGCAGCCCTGCTGCTTGGCACCTGTGCCCTGGAGGAAATGAGTTTCACTGATCTCAGCCCATGTTTTGGCTGATCACGTCCACAGCACAAAATTCAACTGTGTAGTGTGGAAATCTTCCTATAGCTTTGGGACATGGTGGTAAAACTAGTCACGTTGATCGAGGGCCAGTCAGGGTGTCTGTGGTGGGTGCTGGGACGGAAAATGGGATATCCCACATGGCCAGCCGCCACAGGCTGGATGAATTTCTAAGTAGCTTCAGCAGCTGTTGGCCTCGGATAAGCCCTCAGTGAGAGACTGCTAACCCTCCCAAGCCAAAGACCCCCTCCCATGGACTTTATAGGAAATGCCAAAAGCAAAAAATTAGGGGAATGGGAAGGTTTAGTCAGAGGTCTTTCTCCTGGCCTGATGCAAATAGGAGGAGGGAAGAAAGAGCAGGTCACAATGATGAAGGAGAAGCAGATAGAAGTAGGAACTGGCCCTGATCCTCCTTAAACTCCTGGGAGAGCCTGAGGCAGAGACAATGATCACATATCTGTGACCCAAGCAGCAGATGCAGACAGCCTGAACCCAATCCCCCCATCCAAGAGCATCCAGTGCACCCCAGCTCAGTGGTGTCTCCAAGGCAGGAGGAGGAGAGGACACTCCAAAAGCAGCCCTTCCAGTTGCCTTTGCGGGGGATGGAGAGCCAGGGCTGTGCTGGTAGAGACTGAATTTAGTGATTGCTTTAAGGGATTTGCTGTCTCTTTCTTTATCCCTCTCTCTCTCTCTCTTTTTTTTCCTTTCTTTTTCCCCCCCTTTTCCCTCCCTCTTATCCCTTTCGTGGTGCATTTGTCTTCGAGGAACCTGGGGTGTTCTTTTCATCAGTTCAATCTCTCTCTGGCACTTGAGTCCTGATTGGCTAAAGGACTTAGGGGAAAAAAAATCTTTAATTAAGTAGATAATCTCTTCTTAGGAAGTTCTGCGGCTCCATTTCACCAGCCCCCTTTAGCTCTTACTTTAGGATTGGTTACCCTTTGCAGAAGGTGGGATTCAGGAGGCATCCGCCTCTTCATCACACCAGGACTGCCGGGTGGAAAATAACTCCATCCCTTCCCTAATTTAGTTGTGTTTCTTTTTTTTTTCACTGGTGGTAGTGGTGGTACCCAAGTTTCTTTTTTTTTTCTTTTTATTTTTTTTTTTTTTTTAGAATTTCATTTCTCCCTCTTTATTTGGATTTTATATTTCACATGGACCCTTATCTGGGCATCTTCTTCCTCACTCCCTTCTTCCAGTCCTGCTATGCCTGGTGAGTATCAAGAGCACCTCAGTCTGTGTCACAGGCAGGTGCTCTTCCCAGATACCCTCTGGGAATTCCTCTTCACCTTCCTAAATGTCCCCTCTTTCTCACCTAGTTCAGTTCTGTCTTTAATGGAATCAGATATTTAACCAAGTCCCTACACACTCACTGGCAGAGAGGTTAGATCTATGAAAGTCCCCTTTTTCCCCTGCAACTCCCAAAAATAACTATGGCCAAATCTTGAGCTGGGGTAAAACAGAGGAGTATAGATGCTGAGGACCTAACTCCTCACTTTCAAGTGGGAAGATAACCCAATGGAAGAGCCAGGGACTTCTGTTTTTCCAAAGGCTCCCAGTCAGCGTGTCTCTTGTCTTAATTAAATCAAGTGGGGCTTCTCTTGTGCTCCCCAAAGAGGACAGTCCCTGATTAAGAGCTCAGAGCCAGCAGGGGTGACTTAGATCCACAGGACTGTCATTCTGGATGAGCAGCCTGAGACCCAGGCTCCTTGGCACACACAGGGTCAGAATTACACGTCCGAAATTCGTATATTAAGATTTCCTTAGGAGAAGCTTTTGGAAATTGCTACGGCTTGGTTTCCAACCACCTGAGCCCCATCAGAACAGTTCTGCCGTGCACAAATCTGTGGTCATCCCCTGTGGACCTCTTGCTTTGTCCTGAGAGTGGTGTTGTATTTATTTCCCAAAAAGTTTCTATAAGGGTGAACAGAAAGAGATTATGCTTTCATCAAATCTCCTATTATTCCTTGTGGGATATATCAGCCCCATTCCCAAAAGGAGATGGGCTCTGCAGGTATTTTTCCTGTGTGATTTTTACAGAGTACCCAAACTTTATTCTCCGTTGCTGTGATGCCCTGGGGAATCTGCTTAGCGGATTACAGACTTATCTCTAACGGCAAGGAACGTCTTTTTCCATTCAATTACTAAAATCCCCTGCCTTCCCCATAGCAGATCTCTATGGTCATTACTATGGATAGAGAAATAAAAATTACAGAAAGAGAAACTAAAGAGTAAATAGGAACTCATTCATGTTAGTCTGGGAGTGAAATTTATGTTTTTTCAGAGATTTTCTACTCCCTTCATAAAAAGAATGTGCAACAATTTGTATATGTCTAAATACTATAAAGTTGCAAACTGAAGATAAACCTCCCTTCTGGAACAAGGGGAATATGTACGTTCTACAGAGAGGCTAGGCAAGAGCTCATGCTGATTTTATTGTTATTTTTCTGCTCTTCCTGTGTCTTGCTTTCCTCAGTAAAAACAGGTTTAGAATAAATTAAAAGAAAAAAAATCAACATTTTAAAGAAACAGTTCAAAGGAGAGAAAATTCAGTGCACAAAGTAGAGCTAAATACGGAAATCCAAGACATTTTCAGTCCAAAGCTGGATGTTTAAATTACCTGTCTGTGTCGCAGCAGCTTTTATCTAAGAGAAAAGTTTATAGATCAAGACAACCCTGCTTCTCTCTGCATGTTGCTCATAGGTCATGAGTTCCAGAGAGAAAGGAATACTGCAACCTTTATTTGAAATTATCATTTTGCAGACACTATCCCTTAACTCTTGAGGAGAAAAAAGACAAGTTTGTGGGAATCATAATATAATTCTGCTTGAAATTGGCACTGGTTTTCTTTATCTGATCCAACAGCTTAAAACACAAGAAGTTCTTTTTTTTTTTAATAGGATTTAATCACAAGAATTGGGAGTGGGAGCATGGCAGGGAGCAATATCAAACAACAAATATATATATACATATATATATATATATATATATATATATCTATGGCCACTTCATTTCTTTGAGTGTGGATTAGATTTTATGATTTAACTAACCATTCAATCGGTGTATTTCTAGGTGATCAAAATGTCAGGGTTGCACTTAGGAACAAACCCCCCTCCCCCAAATAAATATAATGAAATAGAAAAAAAAAGAAGAAAAAAGAAGCAAAGTTCCAAATGTTATGGAGTAGCCGCCCAATCTCTTCTCCTGTGAGAATAATATAACAGTAGCCTGAGTGGGTGGTAAGGTATCAGATATTTATCAGAAATAATTGTAATGAGAGATTAGATAAGGCTCTTAGGGCATATTAAACTGACGAGTGCGGTGCTGTTATTGGTTAAAGCTGTAACTGAGATAGAATTATCAGAGGCTTATTAGTATTTGATATGTATAAAATATAATGGGACAGCTGCTTGGCAGGGTTCTTTGCTTTCAGATTCAATAAAACTATGATAGAAAACTCCTGCTAAAGATATTAATTAGCTTTGAGATAATTTCCTGATACTGGATTGAATGAAAATCTCTTGCCCTAAATTTGCTTTTTACCTGGAGACACAGAGTTGTGGTGAGGAAAGCAGCATACCCTGGCCAGGGCCCTGCACAGCCTGGGGAGGGGGCAGAGGAATTCGGGGGTCTTTTCTCTCGACCTGCTGAGCTTTGAGTCTCCTCCGCTTCAGTCTGTGCTATGTTGTGCTGGAGTTTGAAGGTGGAGAGAAAGGGGTTTACACAGCTAAAAACCTTGTGAACTTTCTCAGAGAAGAGAAGTTACTTCAAGTGTCTCTTTTCGTATGTGTGATACAAAAAATCACCAAAGTCAAGGGAATTGGGCTGGTTAACACCAGCTGTGAATGCAACTACTTAGTTTAGTAATACATTCTGCTTTCCCTTACAATGGAATGAAAATCTAGTAGAAATACAAAATTTCTTTTTAAAAATTCCACCTCAAATAAAAAAAAATTAAGAGAATTTAGTAGTGATTCCTATTTGCAGCACAGAGGTGATTGTAGAGACATAGTCACTATTGCACTACATGTGTGTAAGTAATGGCTTAATTGCTCTCTGCCCTTACTGGAGACTGAATACAGAATGGAGATGCATTTCTTAGCTAAATCATAAGAGCAAAGACAGAGTACGCAGATTCTGTCTCCACCATTATTTTATTTCCTCCTCCCTCAACACAAGAAAAATTGTGCCATAAGACACTCCTATCTTCCCTTCTGAACGCACTTGCAGCCGCAAGAGTTAAATGTTGGGGTGTTAAGTGTGCCAAACACTTGAATCTTTGTGAATTCTTTACTTGTCTAAGTCCTACAAATGAAGCCAGCAGCATGCCTGCCTGTTGATCTGAGAGCTCAAATGTTTTCAAAATGCCTTCTGTTTCTGACTTTATAAAATGTTTAGAATATCCTGCTGGGAAATTGCTACTGTATCATTTGCTCAGCTGCAGATAGAGAATTGGCATATCCTGAATTTGGCCTTTTTGTGAACTTTGAAGTTTATCCTGGAAGGAACAGATCCTCTGCTTCAATGCAGTCATGTCAATTGACTCCCGCTAACAAGCTGGTTTGCTGCAAACTCTGAACTTGTGGATTACTGTCCTCCTCCTAAAGTCATCCTTACAAGCACTAGGATGTTCCTAATCCAAGGGTTTGAGGCAAATCCCTCCTATACACTGTGAATTTGGGTTTTCTTACTCACACTGGAAGCAATGCAGACAGGATATATCTCTTGTTTTGGTGACAAAAGCAAGATAAGAGAGGACTTGTAATTTTCTAGCTCTTGTCTATGCAGGAGCACTTTACCAGAGTTTTCTCACAGCTGCTACCAGGGGCTCAGATTCACACTGACACCATCCTGAGTGTGGTCCCCATAGCAAAGCACTTAAGGTCAAGGCAAAGGACAGAAGGGAAACCAGATGGAAAAATGACTTGTTCATGCTGCTACCCAGTTGCGTTGGGATGGGGACCCATGGAGCTTACACAGTCTGATTAGCCCCAGGTTCATGGCCCTGTGTGATTCAGGTCACCCGATGCTCTAATCACTTGGCTACAGATGCCGTCTCTCCAAGTCCCAGGAAATATTTAATTAGCTGTACAATGCAGAAGCAGCTTCCAAAGGAAAATTCCTCTGCAAAACATCTATCAACTTTGTGCTAAAGTACCCACAGGAGCTGGAGCACTGCCGGGTCTGAATCCCAAGCCTGGAACAAAGGGAAAGAATCTGCTGTTCCCACAGTGCCCTGGCACAGCATACTCCTGTTTTGACCCAGGGGAATCTTTCCCAAAGCAAGCTTGGTCAATATAAACACACTTTCACCAAAAAAACCACAAAACCCAAACCAATACAAAAGAAAGCTAGACTTGCCAGAACAAAATGTTGCAAACTCATCCTCTCAACTCTGTCTAAACTGTAACAGCAAAGATCAAGTTTCTTGTGATTTTGACCAAGCTAAAGTAAGGAGACCTCCTTTTGTGGTGTACTTTGGGAAAGATCTCTGTGTGCGCAATTCTCGTGGAGGTGAAACAGGCTCACTAACTGCACGAGTGGTTTTCCAGGGCAGGACAACATCTTCTCTCAATCTCTAACGTGTCTGATGTCTGGACACCAGTCCTGCCACCCTGTCTGTCCCTGTGTCTATGGCCGGGCTGCACTGTGACCCTCAGCTTGGGACAGCAGTGCATGCTTTCTGCCTGTGCTTGAGCCCACCCTGGGGTGCCCCACAGTGCCTGTGCTGGATTTGTAGCACAAAAGGACAGTAACTTTCTCTCCCTTACCAGGGGATACCTGTGGCTCATTTGAAGCAGAATATCATCTTGAGAAGAAGATGAAGAGCCAAATTTCCATCAGTGCATGCTATATCATTTTCCCAATCACTAACTTACTGCAAGGTCTTAATCCATTCATGCCTCCTCTCCGGCCTCAGGGTCCTCTCTGGGTGATAATAGCACTCACCCATTTCTCTGAAGTGCAGGGGTGCCAGCAGGGAAAATGCTCCAGAGATCCACCAGAAATAGTGATGCATGGTATTTCACAAACCCGGAAGGACTGGAATTAGGTATTTTTAGGAGACATCTCCCTTTTCTCACTTCATTTCTGACTCAGGATATTTGGAGTAGGCTCTTGGGCTTTTTCAAAGTGTCAGTCCTTTCTGCCACAACGCAGCTTAGCAGGATTCACCCAGCCATTCTCCAGATTCTGTAGGTGGTCACTGCACCATATGGAGTCCTAATGCTGACTAACCATTTGCACAGAAACAGTCTTTCGTACTGGAAAAAGACCTAGACTGGACAGCATCAGTTCCACAATCCCCTGGGGACAGTGTTGGAGAGAAGCCACACTGCCTGCCCCTTGGAGATGATTCCTCCACAGCTTCAGTGGGAACACAAGAAAGCTTAATTTGGTTTAAGACCTCCCACCCACCCCAAACCCCCAGGGTCCCTTGGACAGTGTCCAGGAGGATGAGGAGGATGAGGAGGATGTGTATATTTCTGCTCAACCATCACCATAACCTGACCAAGAGGAGAGTGTGATCAGTCAGAACTGGCACTACAGGGACAGAACTGGCAAGGGACTGTGATGGGAAAAGATGCATCTGGACACACATTGCAAAGGAGCAGCGGTGTGCTCAGTGGTGTCCTCATTCCCTGAGAATGGTCCCACAGGGAGAATGGTGCTAGCACACAGTCCCGCTCCTGGGGCTGGGGAAAATGCTACCCTGAGTTCAGTCAAGTAAGGTAAAAAGCAAGGCTAGGGGAACAGGAAAGCACTAAAATAATGGGTGGATTGGCACAAAGGGTAGCTGAGCAGAGGAAGCAAAAGGAGGGAGCAGTGAAGGAACTGCAGCCCAGTACAGCCTGATTGAGGGGAGCAGGGTGGGGGGAAGGAGACAGCACTGTCCTGTCCCTCAGGGAGCAGCAAGGGGACATAAGGGAGAGACCAGAGGTTCCTGCAGCCAGGAGACAGGCAGACTGTGGGGGCGGTGAGAGGAGAGCCCTGGGATGCCTGGCATTCCCCAGGCCCCTCCGCCATCACCCCCTCCCGGCTGACACTGTCTCTGTCTTCCAGGTCAGTGAATAATTTCCTGATGACGGGCCCCAAGGTAAGAGAAATCCCTTTGATCTCTGTCCCTGATTCCACTAAACCCAGGGAGGGAAGGAGAGAAAGAGGGGCTCCTCCTTCCCACTCCTCTCTACCCAGCCTTGGCCAGAGCTCCCCTCACTCCCAGGTTTCCAGCAATAAGGCAGAGAAAGGCCAGGAAAGATCTACCGTGATCTGCAATTTGTGACCTCCTTGGGCTGCATCAGCCCTGAGCAATGCTGCCCTGTAGTTGTTTTAAGCTGGGTGGGGCAAATTTTGACAATTTGTCTATTGACACCAGCCAAGGCTCTCACCAACCTCGATTGCTTCCTGAGGATCAGGTTGGCATCAAGGCCCACACTGATCCGGCTGGAAGTACTTTCTGTAGGCTTTGTAAAACATACTTCCTCAAGGAGCACAACTAGAATTGCCAGGACTTTGTTCCATATTTTTGACCCCTCACATCCTTGCGCTCCTCTTTCAGAGGCTTTTTTTCTTAGCTGGGACCAGTTGTAAAATTTACCCAGTTTTTGTTCTGGCTATTCCCCAGGGACACCTCCAGGCCCATCTAGCTCCCAATGCACTTGTGGAGCAACCTTACCCCACAGCACTAGCTCTCCCCCTGGGGCTGTGAAGAAGAAGAAAAAGGCAGATTGAGGCATCTGCTGACCTGGAGCTCCCTGATCTCCGAGCAGAAGGTTCCACTTCCTCTGATGGTGGAGAGATAAGGAGTTCCCCACGGCAGAGACTAGCTGGCACATTTCCTAATGTGGCTAACAGCCAAGAGCTCAGCCTTCTCCCCCAGGAGGCTCAGGTTCTGATCCAGCACAGCAGGAAATTGGTTTGCTGCTGCTGGTCATGAACACCACCTCCCAGGGAAGCCAAGCCTGGGAGACCTCCTCAGCCCTGTATGCCTTATCTTTGTAAGATGGCATGCAGGTTTCTTTCAGTTGAAAATCCACATCGTCCCCGTGCTGACCCCCAGCTCTGCTCCTAGGCCTATCTCATCTACTCCAGCAGTGTGGCAGCCGGGGCACAGAGTGGCATCGAGGAGTGCAAGTTTCAGTTCGCCTGGGACCGCTGGAACTGCCCGGAGAGGGCACTGCAGCTCTCCAGCCACGGTGGGCTGCGCAGTGGTAAGGAAAGCATTGGATACCACTACTGGGACCCCCTCGCTACAGGTTAGAGCCCATGGCCCCTCCTCTCTTCCCAAGTACCTCCTTTTCTTCCCCATCCCCACCTGAGATGTGCCTCTCCTAGGAATCCCCCAGAGGGATCTCTTCAGGAGACCCCTTCGCCCATCAGCTCCCAGACACACTGGGATCTAGCTCCAAGACAAGGCAGCCTTGTCTCTGGACCTGCGGAACCCCAGCTAACGCAGGACCAAACCACACACAACTGCCTCCCCACAAGGATGCATCCCCCTGACCTGCAGATGGGCTGCTGGACACACTGTGCCTAGATGGTGTCCCAGGGTATCCCAGGGAGGCTGAGAACCAGCGCAGGCAGGCTGGGTGGCAAGCAGAGGGATAAGGCTAAAGGAAGCAGGAAAGAGTTCATCAGTGGCTATGCTGTGGCCAAGAGGCAGGAGAAAATTCTTCCTACATCTTCCAGATACCAGAATCATCCTAGGCAGAAACCCAGCATCCCTGACCTGGGCCACTGTAGGGCATGGGGCTGTGGTAATTGTCACTCTATCCCATTCTTTACCTATTTGCAGGTCCCAGGAAATATTTCAGTGCATATCTGGCTCTCTAGACTCACGTTTGAGGCTGGACTGGGTTCATACCTGCTCTGTAAAGGCAGGACCTGGGTGTGGAGGAGAGCCTCAGGCCTCTGGTGGGACTGACAGCAGACAAGGGATCAGAGCACCAGGCAGAGGTGGACAAAGGTTTCAAAGTGGGGCCTTGAGATAATTGCAGCACAAGACCCACTCTGAGACCAGAAGCAGGTCCCTAAATCATTCCTGTCAAGGTTATCTGCTCAGATCCACACCTTGCTGGTATTAAATGAAAGCCAAAGGCTTAGTGATTTCAGCTGATGATTCACAAAATTATCCTGGTGGGTAGGTATGGCCAGAGCCCTTCCAGCAGAAGGTGAGGCTCGAGGGGGCTGTGGGGAAGGAGCTCTTTGATCCTTGGAAAGGACCCCTTCCCATCAGGGGTGTTTTAGTGAGAGGTGTGGGACATTTGGCTGTCTGTGCCATATTGCCATTGTTGAGCTCCCACAGCCAGGTGCTATCTCATCCACACCCTTTGAAATGGCTTGAGTCTCTCTGGGTCATATTTGGGAGCTTCTGTCTTCATGCAGTTCAAGCCCAAACTAAGCTAATCTGACATGTAGGGCCTCTTCTCCACCCCACAAAATCTTCCCCACTGCAGATGTCCAGTGCAGACTCCAGCATGATAGGAGCAATTTCTAACACTGCCCTTGCTGTGAAACCTTTAGCACATCTACTCTCTTTGTATTCCCCCTTGACAGCAAACCGAGAAACAGCCTTTGTCCATGCCATCAGCTCTGCAGGCGTCATGTACACGCTGACCCGCAACTGCAGCCTGGGGGATTTTGACAACTGTGGCTGCGATGACTCCCGCAATGGACAGCTGGGTAAGGAGAGATGAGCTGCTGCCGCTCACTCATCCCAAGTGGCAGGAGAAGCTCTTCTCTCCTCCACTGAGGCCTGCAGAAACACTTCCCCTTCCTGGTCCCCACACCCAGGAATAATGCTCCAAGCAGAGCTTTCCCTGGTTCAAACCAAAGTAGCTCTGTGGAAGCTAACAGAGCGACCTCCAGTTTACACCAGCCATTGCACTAAATCCAAGTTGGTGAAAGGTTTTCATTCTTCCTTTGGTCCCGGCTCTTAACTTGGACTGCATCATCCACTGCAATTACCCACCTCCCACGAAACACTCCTGCTTTTCCCTGGGAGAAGGGATCACAATGCCCTTGGGAAGGCCAGGCAAGCACCAGGCCTTTCCAGAGAGGCACAAGGCCATTAAACCACAACTCCCAAGACGTACCAATGTTGCACGTCAGGGTCAGAATGTTCCAGATTTCACATCTTCAGGAATAATTTGGCATCTTTCTCTAGGATGAAAAGAAAAAAAACGCATGATGTTTTTCCAGTCAGCTCCCCCTCAGGGAAAGTACCCTCCACATATTTCTGTGCAGTTTCACAGTTCTGTACTGACTCCCTTGTTTCTTTACGATAACTAGAAAATCAGACCCTTCTAAGATGCCAAACATCCTCTCAGAATCCTGGGTGTGCCAAAACCAGGGCCTCCTTGATACTCATGTGTCAGGCTTGGGCTGTTTCAGGCAGAGGGGAATCTGCTCCCTCTGACCAGGATGCTTCCACCAGTTTGCTAATCCAAGTTAGCAAGATGCTGTCCTTGAAAGCCACACTGAAGCAGCTGAAGTCAAGGTTTGAGAGGTGATTCAAGACCCAAAGACTTATCTGCATGTCTGCTAATGCATGATAAGTGACAGCTTCTAAATCCTGCTCTGTAGAAAGCCTGGAAAGCCCTGCATTTGTTGTACAGGACATATCCCTTTGCTGCCTGCCCGAGCCATTTACTACCCAGGCCTCAGTAGAAATGTCATTAACTCAGTGGGAGGGAATCTGGGAGTATTGCAAGGTGAAAGGCTGGATTTTCCCCACAGCCTCCATTCCCTCCCATCACTTCTGACACCCCTTCTGGTTCTTTGACAGCACACATCTCATCTCCTTTCTTAGGGGGACAAGGCTGGCTGTGGGGAGGCTGCAGCGATAACGTGGGCTTTGGGGAAGCCATTTCCAAGCAGTTTGTGGATGCCCTGGAGACTGGACAAGATGCCAGAGCTGCTATGAACCTGCATAACAACGAGGCAGGTAGAAAGGTGAGCTCCTCTCTCCCTCCAGAACTGACAGTGCATCCCAAATTGGCTCTGAACATGCACTGTGAGAGTCACAATTTGCTGGGGCTAAAAACACATGTCCAGAAGAACCAGCTTCTGGGGGGGATGGCAGCAGTACAATGGTGTCCTCTCTAAGGTAGCAAAGCTTCTGTGTTACAGTGTTAACGGCTTCCTACAGCCCCCTTTCTCCCAGTTCAAGGAAGGGAGCACTGTGGAAAAGCAAATCTGTGCACTTCAGGGGTACTGTGCAGGGAGAGTTGATGCTGAACTCCTCCACAGGCCTGCAGCCATGTTTCTGCATGCACTGCAGTACAGATATGATCCCTCTGGGCTTTTTTCCTTGAATCCCTCTCTCTGCTCACCCTGTAGGCAGTGAAAGGGACCATGAAGCGGACTTGCAAATGCCATGGTGTGTCGGGGAGCTGCACCACCCAGACCTGCTGGCTGCAGTTACCCGAGTTTCGGGAGGTAGGCACTTACCTTAAGGAGAGGTACCACAAAGCCCTGAAGGTGGACTTGCTGCAGGGAGCAGGGAACAGCGCTGCCAGCCGGGGTGCCATCGCTGAGACCTTCAGTTCCATCTCCAAGAAGGAACTGGTCCATTTGGAAGACTCTCCTGACTACTGCCTGGAGAACAAGACACTGGGGCTGCTGGGCACAGAGGGCAGAGAGTGCCTGAAGAGGGGCAAGGCGCTCAGCAAGTGGGAGAAGCGGAGCTGCCGGCGGCTGTGTGGGGACTGCGGGCTGGCAGTAGAGGAGAGGCGGGCCGAGATGGTGTCCAGCTGCAACTGCAAGTTCCACTGGTGCTGCGCCGTGCGCTGCGAGCAGTGCCGCAAGCGGGTCACCAAGTACTTCTGCGTCCGCAAGGAGAAGCGGGAGCGCAGCGGAGGTGGCGGAGCCAGCCGCAAGCTCAAGAGAAAGCTCTGACTTGCTTCTGCTCCTCCACAGTCCTGTCTGCCCCTCTCCTCTCCTGCCCTCCCCATCAGCCCCTGGCACCATTTCCGTTTGGCATAGTTTTATCTCATTCCCACTGCTGCCTCACTGGGGCTTGGGCAAGGCAAAAGGGCCTTGTATGAGTCCCCAGGCCTTGCCCATACAGGGCATTAGTGCAATGGGTGAGGTCTTCTGGGGAGACCTTCAAGCATTGACAAAACAAGATGAAATTTGGTCCCTTCAACTCCGTGTCACTCTATCCAGTGACTATGGTTTTATCTCTGAAAATACAGGAGGTCTTGGTGGCTCCTGTGCTTTTGAGCTTGTCTGTTCCCCAAACAAGCATCTGCTCTGGGCTTTTGAGTTAGATAAAATGTATAAGGAAACTGAGATGGCACCAACACTTGGGCAACTCAGATCAGTAATCTGTAAATGAGAAGAGGCTTTTAAAAAATAGAGGCACTAAGATACTTATTGCCTCAGGCCTACACTATGAGGAAATAGAAAAGGCATGCAACTCCTTTCTCAGCAAGCCAGCTTCCAGGAACCCCACAGCTTTGCTAAGCTCTCCAGCGCTTTACTTTGCATTTGCAATGGCAGCAGCAAAATCGAACCTGCTGCTTGACCTGCCCAGTACACAGCTGTCCAAAAAAGGGGTCCCATCATTCAGTTTTTACATGCTTTCTTTGTGTCTTCCAAGCCCCCAGGTCTGGTCTCCCTTTTTAGGCTAACATTCCTACCAACGCCCCTGACTGATGCCATAAAGATGCCCCCACACTTCTCCAGTCCCTCTTTCCTCCCCAGTCTCTTCCAGAGAGGAACTGCCAGCTGAGCCTACTCCCCATGTCCTGGTGTACTTCCCAAGCACTCTTACCCTGCCAGCTAACTAACTAAATACTTCTTCCTAGTCTGAGAAAATAATGTCAGTTACTATTTAATGGTGGTGTAAATAGGAAAGTGAAGCACTTTGAAGTTTAATTTATTGCACAGTTACTGTGATGTATACATAACAGTTTTTCCTCTACCACTTATTGTATATATTCTATAGGCTAAGCAAGCAGCAGGAAGATTTGGTTGATGCATCTCTGTTCCCTTGCTGTGGTTAGGGGAGGGAGGTAAGAAGCTGCCAGCTACAGGACTTGGGGAAGCTCACTGCACCATCACAGCAATCTTCCCCAGTGCTGTGATAACATCATCTACGTTGCTGTATGAATTGTCCTATAGCCAGATGAGAAGCCATCAGAGCTGTTACTGGCCATTAGACCCATCTTGTAGCCAATATTTGTAAACCAATAGCCAATGCAATAAATCAGTAGCCAAGTGCTTGCAAAACACTGTTGTGTCTACGTAGCTGTGTGTTCTTTCATCCCATTGCATGTACGTATAAATTTATGAGTCCTGGGCATTAATACTCAACTGCTTACCCGTCTGTTGAGCCCAGGAAGACCTAACCAGTTCCAGTCAGCACAACCTCAGCCCGTACCAGGAGGGGAAAGGGTGGGCTCTCTGCTGAGCTTGCCTGAGGATGCATCCAACTGCAATGCAGCTGCTAGGAGGAAATGGGGTGGGAGGTGGGCAGGCAGGGCCCAGTTGCCCACTTCATAGATGATATTAAAGACACTCAGCAGCCTTCAATATCAATTAGCTCCTTGATCCAAGGACTACCTCACAGCGAACAGGAATTTGGACTTAGGGTCTCACCAGGGCAAGAGCATTCATGTCAAGCAAGAATCTGGCCTTTCAAAAATTGCAAGAAATATGGCCCATTCTCAGGGAAAACTGAAACAGTTCCACTTCACACACAAGCCACCAGCTGTTTGCACAGAAGTTCTTATTAACACAGTGACGCTGCCCTAGGTATCTCTTGCATCCCCATCAGCAGTTCCTCTACGTCCCTGTGGTTGGCCAGGAAAGGAAAGAGGTGGCAGGAGGACCACGGCAAGTCACAGAGGACACCTTCTACTCCATTTTCCTTCTGGGCCATCCCTGTTCCACAGCCAGCTGGAAAAGCTGTAGAAGCGGTTTCCCTTTTCCTCCCACTTGTGCTCTGTGCCTCTCCTGTTCACACAGCTGCCCGTGAAGGCCGTGGCACAGCCCGGGGCGACACGGTGCCGGCTGCTGGCGAGGGGGCCGTGTGGGGCAGCTCAGTGCCAGCCCCACCGCCACACGCTGCTTCCGCTGGGGAACGGCGACACCGCAGCTGCAGAATGTGCTGACCTCAGCAGCGGCTCCCCCCCGCCCGGCGCACGGAGCCCTCAGCGGTAAAGGCCCTGCTGCCATTGTGGGCAGGATTGGATGCTTCCATGTATTCATTTCGGTTTAATGAAGGCGCATTCCTCAGAGGAGAAATATTTACATTCAGCTTCCCAGGTGGTCACCTTCGCCCAGATGACACACAAACAGGCAGCCCCCCGCTCCCTTTTCCAATCCAAACCTCTTTAGAGGGCTCGGGAGGAGGGGAGACAGGGGAGGGGGGCTGCTGGGGGAGCAGAATAGAGAAGGGAACAAAATGCTAATAAATCAGCCAGCCAACCCTTTTCCCCTCCCCTCAGTGGAGTCAATGGAAAGTGTCATTTCACATGCTAATCCCCCTCCGATCTCTTTACAACACCTTTTCCGAAAAGTGTTTGGGAAAAGTCCTTGTGGCCCGTTTACAGCTCCCCGCCGCTTCAGATTCCTTCTTGTCTAAGGCCGCAGCCCCGGTGTGGGTCTCTCCCTCCAGCAGGGCTCCTTACAAAAAACATCTCAACAAAGACTTTGGAGTTCATCAGCCTCCCACTGAAATTCACAGCTGCTGAACAAACTAATCCCCTCTCTTGGCCTTTCTTCCTTTCAATGGGTTCTTGGCTTCAAAGACACTTTGGGAAAGGACTTTGTGGGGACTCACACTGCTCCCTCAATAGAAGTTAGTGCAAGCATTATCTTCAGAGCAAGTGGCTTTACAAACAAATACTGCCTAACAATCTCTGCCCCTCCTGCTCCCCCAAACACACACAAGCCTAGCCTGCAGACATGATGTTATCTGCCACAGGATTAGAGCTCTGTTCTCTGTGCCCAGGGATCCTTTCCTACTACCCCCTTCCCCCCCCAAATTCTTTGTCAACCCAAAGACCTTCTCACCCAACTGAAAATGCTTTCTCTAGTGCCTGGGTGCTGTGAAACCATATGCCCATATGGGAGGGGGCAGTGCCCACTGCCCATAGACCAGGAGCTGTTGCCAGCCAGCAAAGTATATGTGCCATAAATGGAGGAGCACTTTTCAGCGGGGTTTAAAGGATAATATACCACACCAGGGCTGCAGAACTTCAGCCACAAGCCTCTCCAAGACTTTCAAGCAAATCACATCACTTCCCCCCCCACTCCTGCTTGCTTTCACTACCAAGACCTTCACAGATGGTGCTTACAGAGGTAAATATGGAGCACAACACAGCAACAAAGGCATAGGTGGGAAGGACTCGTATGAAAGGCAGGATAAACAGCCAGTCTCTGCACAAGTCCTGGGTAGAAGTAACTCTGCGTGCTGGAGGGAACTAATGTCATACGTATCTGAGAAATACATGGAAAATCTGTGCTTATTTCTCAGCAGCAGAAGTGGCCTGAGTTAAAGCAAGCAAGGGGCTAGGCTGCACAGGGTTTTATAACTGGATCCTGAAAGGCAGAATTGAAGAAATGCCAGGCTTGTTAAGTGATCTCAGAAAGCTGGGACTTTCCTTATACACTCATTAACCAAATGTATGCCACCTGGACTACCTGTGTTATGACCCCTTTCTAATGCTCCACAAGTGTTACCTTTGAAAATCAGCTTTGCATGTCCCTGCTGGGGGACAGCTGTTAGGCCAGGCTGTCTGCTAACTGCTCCAGACCAAGCTGCAAAGGCTTTTCAGAACTCCTTCCCATTGGGTGTTTGCTTCTGCCAGCAGCAGACCTAAAAAAGGTTTGTTTTCCCTGAATGCATGTCCTGTGTCTCTAAGACCCAAAACTCTCATAAACCCATGGCTCTTCCCACCAACAGCCCTTCAAATTTTCACCATCCAAACAACCGTTCCAAGCCTTTGCTTTCTCCCACATCCTCCAACCTCAGTCCAGGTACTACAGTCCTGCATGTTTCAGAGTTTCATGAGTGCTGACTGGCAGGCTTGTACATACATACTAGCTAGCTGACATGGGAAAAAAAAAATCAGAATTTCTTTCTTCTATAAGAAGCAAGTTTGATTCCCTCTAAATTTATCTCAGTACTGTTTCAACTCAGCCTTCTTACCTCCTTAAAAGCTTAAATTAAATCAGCCAACAGATTCCTAAGTTACTAACTAATGGAAGAACTGACAATTCAAAGGTATAAATTTCCACACAGGTCCAATCCTTATTCTAGTTCAAGCTGCATTGCTTCAGTGGTCTAACATTTATTTCCAACAGGAGAGGATGTGAGCAAGGGCTCTGTTTACTTACTGACATACTTGCAACTCCTGATGTCAAGTGCAAAATCCCCAACACTGCTGAGATTCCCCAAGAACACCTGAGCTCGTCGTGGGGCCTTCTTGTGTCTGATGCAGATGAACAGTCACAACTGATGCAAATGATCTGGAGAAGATCAGTACTCTGACCCTGCACCCTCAGGGAGTGGGTAAAACATGAGGTCTCACCACACCAGGATGGATGCTGCCCATAGCAGCAGAGCCCAAAATCTGGTATGCCCCACACAGTTTTCAATTGCCCCCTCACCAAAGCTGAAAACTCAGCTCTCAATGGGTGGCCATGAAGAATGAGGAAGGCCCCTGTAGCCAGAGGTGACAAGCCTATGAAAAAAAAGCATCACAAAACACAGCTTTTATTTCACCGTTCTGTAATTTCTCAGTGCATCAAACCGCAGCAATAGAAACAACACAGCAGCAACAAGGAGGCACTTTGACCTGGAAAGGAGAGAAGGAGACATGTCCTCTTCCTCCCTTCTCTGATTCTCCTCCCTCCTAAATCTCATGGTAGAGTAGGCTGATTTGTGTACGTCACTGAACCACAGGCCCATGATAGCATTATCACTCAAGCAGCTAGCAGAGAAAGCAGGGGCTGGCTGCACCCAAATCTTGCAAAGAAGCCTTGCTCCCAGCTATGGATCAATGATTATGCTGCCTGGTTCGTAAGAAGGATGTTAAGAGAGAAGGCAAGGAGGGCGGAAGAGAGGGAAATACACACACACACACACACACACACAGATGTACCCTAAAATCCCATCTGCATTCCCAGACTTCTTCATCAGAACAGATACGCTTCATTCATCTATTCCCAGAGGAATTGCCACAGTGATGACAAGTCTCAGCACAATCTATATCATCAAGTCCTGACAGCACCACCTCCTGCAGGATAGTCCTACCACCATAATGCCAAGGGGCCTTTGAGAACCACCTTTGCACGTATCTGTTATTTTAGGCAGTATAAATGCACCATATCCGGAGCAATGAGCTGTCTCTCTCTGCTCAAGTCTGGGCTGGTCAGAGTAGCTCAAGGGAAATCTTTCTTGGACTTAAACAATCCCAGCTGCTCTTGAAGTCCCTAGGCCATCTGAAAAGCCTGAAGTAGGAATCCTTTAGATAACACCAGTGGGTAAAAGTCCAGCTGTGCTAAAATAAAAGAAGTGAAAAAGGCCAGGAGCCAGAGAGGGCCGCTTTTAGGCCCAAGACAGGATGTGACCAGCTCTGGGGAGAAGTGCACAAAGCTGACCAAACTGCCAACATTCCTGAATAGGAGAGTCCCAGGAACTGAAAAGGGAAACCATCCCTGGACCTGAAAGATAATGGGTTTGAGCCTGCAGCTGATGGGGAAAAAGACAGAAAGGAAGGTAGACAGCGGGTAAACTGGAGACTTGACTTTTGCAAACAAGAGAGCTATGTGAAGAAGAGAACCAAAGCTGGCCCAGAGCAGACTAGTAGTTAGCCCTAGTTGTAGCAGGGTATGGATAGAGAGAGGTGAAAGGGTGAGTCAAGGATGAGAATGAAGAGAAAGCAGGAGCCAGGAGAGATCCTTGCTGCAGCCCAACAGAGTGAGGGGACACTAGCCGAGGTCCCCAAGGCAGCTCAGCTACCACTCAAGAAGTTTACTCTGCAGCAGGGAATAGAGCCTGAAGCTCTTCTGTGGTGGTGCTGCAGGTATCAGCCCTGTTTGTTTCCTGAAAAATAAACAGCAATGTCAGCCTAGGAGGGAAGGAGTTTCCCCTTTGTGCTGGGGATAAAAGGAAGAAGGAGCACCTCTGTGCAACCTGGACAGCCTGAAATTGAGATCCCTGGGCTGGAAAGTGGTCTCAGACTAGTAAGAAAGAAGAGAGAAAGAACAGTCTCCAGGAGCAGCAGGCACCAGTGGGCTGTCTGGAGAGTGGATGGGGCCAGGTGTGCTGGTCTAGCACAGTTCCAGGCACTGGCACAGATCTGTTTCTCCGGAGTCAGGAGGAGAGTCCACAACCTGCAGCACATCAACAGGCAAGGCAATCCACCAGCTCTTGGTGTGTACTGTTCCAGCTGCTCCACAATTTACACATTCAGCTTTCCTGCAATGGTCATGAGGACTTTCAGGATGGGCATGAAACCAGACACCTCACTGAAACTGCTGCTGCTCACCACTTGGGTATGAACCAGGAGACCTTGTGGGTAGTTCTTAGCCTCAATGCATCGGGCAATTTCATGGAGACCCATGAGGATGTTTGGAGAGAGCTGTGGAGAGGAAGCAGAAATTAGTTAGCACATTCAGCAACATAACACAGGTCTCTCTCCCTCCATACCCTTCCTTACTGCTCTCCACTTCATCTTCACCAAAAAGCATCTATACAGCCAAGCACTGGCAGGAAGAACAGTCTGCTTGTTCTCTTGCTTTCCCAGGATACAAAAACTGCCAGCTGGCACCAGCAGCTTCAGGGTTTTCTAAGCCAGTTACACTATGTTCACACTTAACCACCTCCAACTGCCCCTTCCCATCTGGGATCTGTCTGTGTGCCAGCATACCCTTCTTGAAGGGTAAAAGCACCCTGCAGATACCTCCTTAGCTTTTCCTTACACTATGTCTGGGCCAAAGTTAAGAAAGAAGATACAAGGCTGGCTGGATTCATGGTCATCACAAGGTTTGGCACTCCGCTTGTGTTTCAAGACAATTTGTGCTGATTACCTTTGTACAGACACCAAAACCCACACCACCAGTGCAAAGGTGGGCTGGACCTCATGGAATGGTGGCATCTACTTACTGCCTGCTCACGGAGCTTCTCATACAAACACTCCAGCCGCTGCAACGCGTCCTCCAGCTTCCTTCGTGTTTTCTGAAATGAAAAGACAGGTATTGCCTGTCTGCCAGAGCTTCAAAGCCACCTCTCCAGAGCCAAAGTGCTCTCACTCAGTCCCTCCCTTCCTCTGTCTTTCCATACCACCTTACAATTCAGCTGCATCTCAGCCTCTGGCAGCCAAGGACTGTGATATAAGCCAGCCATGCCCTCACTGTGCACATACATGTACATGTAGATACATACACATTCTCTCCTCAGGACAGAAAGATGGATTGCCCCTTTTCCCATCCCCCACCCTAGGCATTCCTCCCTTCTGCCAGTACTTGCAGACCACACCATAGAGTGACTATTTCCAAAGTGTGAGAAACATTCACTAGTTGACCCACGGGGCGTTCAGACAGCCTCACCCTGACTGACCCAAGAAAGAGCTTCTTCCAGGTCTCCTTAAAGAAAAAAAGGAATATCCTTCCCAGTCTAGGTAACCACCAAGGAAGGTGCCTGAGTACTGAAGCTCTGATGAGACTGACCTCATTAACCCCATCCTGAATAATCCACTCACAGGTAAGTTATTCCATGAACAGAAATGCCTGGCTCTGGGCACTGCTGGAACAGGCCTGGAAGCCACAGGAGTTCAGGTCCCTTGCACTGCTCTACAGAGCCAGCTATTCAACCAGCACCTGAGTCAAGTGCTTAAGCTCAAACCAACAGGCTTCTCTGCCCACAGAGGGAACCTTTAGGTTATCCCCCAGAAATTGCTAAGCTGCACTCTCAGAAAGCACAGAGCAAATACACTGATGATGCTGCTCCGATTGCCTGACTCCGGGATAGCAGTCTGGGCTTAGTGCTCATCCTACCACCTATCAAGCAGAGGTACTCTGGAAGGCTTCTTAGTGGCCCCAAGCCCTGGGAAGACTTAGCAACCTATCACGATGTGCAAACACTGCTCTTGTGCTTCCAGACAGTCTGCACTGACGCATTCATGCAATGTGACATGTGCCAACAGCGTTCCAGGAACGAGGGTGGAGAAATTACAGTGATTCGGACACAAAGATTGTTTGGCTTTCTCTTCCACCTGGGATATCTCAGCCTTTCCCTCTAAGCTCTAAGGACAGCTGGTAATACCAGCTCTGCAGGAACTATCTGCAGATCAAGCCAGTGAAATGGAATTAACTGAGTAAATTCTTCTACTTTCCTTGAAAGAGAGAACCAGGAGGACAGAATCATTGCTCCAAGAAGGCAATGAGAAGCAGTGGATAAATGCTAGAGAATGCACTGCAGTTCCCGAAGATGAATAAGCCTGCAGCCTAAAGGAAGGAGGTAGATGGAGATTAACTTGGTTATAGGGATAAGACTCTTCCTCTCTTTACCCAACCAAAAGAAGGAAGCACCAGTCAAACATCCATAGTCAAAGGATCCGTCTAAAGGATCAGCATCTAAAGGCAAAAGTCAAAGATCAGAGAAGGAAGCACTTACTGGATCAGTGGCAACAGCTGAGCAGCGTTGCACCAACCCTTCAAATGTGGCCTTCAAAGGCTGGTGCTCAGGGGGCAGCTCCTTCTTCTCAATGCTCTCCACAGGTAGCTGGTGATACTGACAGAAAAAAAAAGCAGCTGAATGAATGCAACAGGAGCATGAAAGGCTGGAGCAGGTAGATTCCCCTCCTGAAATTAAGAGAACAGAAGGAATTTCACCCCTTCGCAAACCCAGAGAATATCTGAAAGACACAGAGTTAGATTATCATCTTCAGACTGTCATACAGCTCCAGGCCTCTGTGGATCCCAATTCCCAATAGGCTGACAGCCTGTCTGGTCTCCCTCTCTCTCTCCCACCCATACCCAAGTGTCATTTTTCCAGCCTAGCAACTCCTCTAATGCTCACGCAGAGATGCCTTGTGAGGGCTAGGGAGCAACATAAGCCCTCTGCAGCTGCCAAGTAATAAGAACCTCAAAAGCTGAGGTGTTTTTCTACTTGACAAGATGCTGGTGGCTGGGGAATGCTGCACTTTCCCTGGTACCTGCAGGCTGCCTTCCTTGGGTGCTCCTGGGGGTGACTGACCCGATTCTTGCAACCTGGATAGCTGAGGATGGATCCCTTGGGGTTCAGCAGGCAGGCCCATTACTGGAGCAGTGATGGGGGCCAGAGGAGTAAATTTCTCAGGCAACTGTCAGCAAAGAAAGGAAAAAAAAAAAAAAAAAAAATCAAGAAAATCAAGTCCAAGGAAGAAGGGTTGGTTACCTCTCCACAGAAAAATTCAACCTCCTTTCTAATTTGAAGAGTCTCCAGTTCTCAAGATGATGTGTAACACATCCCTGTTCTTTCATCCCCCTGACTCAGAGAATGGGGCCCTTCCTCTTGCATCCTAGATGAACAGCCAAACGACAGCAAGAAAACCCCTCTGGAATTGTTCAATCAAACAGATCCGTTACCCCTGAAAGCACTGGTCCTCAGAAAGCCGCCTGGTCTCTGCAACGGCACGAGTCCTGAATGTAGAGATTAGCAGCAGTAAAGTGTCCAACTGAGCAAGTATTGGGGAAAATCCCACGACATGGGGGGAGATTCCTCTTGCAAACACTTCATCGTGCCCCTGTTAAGCCAGAGAGTCATGACAGATTCTCTCCAACAGGGCTAGATCAAAAGGAGATGGCTTTAACAAGAGGCTAATCCTGTTGTAGTGAGCACAGCCTGAAGCAGGTTCCCAGCTATGCTGCCAGAAAAAAGGGCGAGAAGTCTGTTCCAAGCTAAAGAAGAGGAGTGGGGGGTGGGAAGGATGCCAAAGAAGCTTCTTGTCACACCTGCCAGCAGGCAGCAGTGATAGAAATGGGGTACTGAAAGAAGAGCTCAGCTCACAGTCCCTCCAGTGCAATCATGACAAGGCAGAGAGCTGCAGGACCAACACGGCAGGCAGCTCACAGCTACACCTGTCCCACCTTCTCTCAGGTCAAGTGCCTTATCATTTGGTATCAGCATCTGGGGAAAATCACTGTTGGTCCCACTGTACTGAGGGAAAATGCTGCCCCCAGCTGTCAGGTGTGAAGGGAACATGACCTCCTCAGCCACTACAAAAAAATTCTATAGGCGAGGGCATAAGACTAAATCTGTATTTCTAACAATAAATGGCTGTAGCCAGCCTGGGAAGTACTAACAGAGGATGTAACACTAGAGCTGACAACCATGTTACAAAACAGCCACCCTGCAGAACAGCATGTGACTTTGGATGGCAAAGAGTCAGGATTACTTATACTCCAGTCCTAGCTATATGCATGCAGTGCAGATGTAGACAGAGCAACAGAGATAGAGACCTGCTGAGTTTGACAGTGAGCATTTATAGGAATGTATCTCTTACATGGAACTCCCCGGCTAAAAGACAACCAACACATATTGTACGTGGAAACTTACCTTTTTCTTTTGAAGGCTTCCTCTTCCAGTAGAGGGATCACTCCAAGATTCCTGAGCTGCCAGGACAGAAAACAAGACACAAACCTCAGACTGTGAGAAGGCGGCTGCAGCAACAATCCATGGCTGCTTGCACAGTTTAGAACTTCATTCAGGAAAAGGCCCTTTGGCTTCAATTCCCTTGTCATTTACACCTTTAGACTGTTCTAACTGAGGAATTTCAGACCCAGCCCAAAGACCCTTGCTTCCCTTTCCTTAATTTCATTCTTAGTATCCAAGTATGTGCACAGCCTTCATGAGGTGATGTCTGATCAGACTGAACTGGCACACACCCACTTCCAAACAGAAAACTTTTTTTGGAACTACCTGAAAGCTTTCTGGATCCTGTATAAGCTGCAGAAGTCAGCCTCAGAGTCAGGCCTGAACCTTGGTGGGGACCTGCATAAGTGTGCACACACCTCTCAGTTCAGGAAGTTCTTGGGGTTCCCCAGAGAATCTGGCAGTGTGGTAGCACAGCAAGAACTATCCAGCAGGTGAGAGGACTTCTCACCAGCACTCACAGGAGTGCTCATGGTGGCAGTCTGAAGCAATATAGGCTGTTTTGATAAAGGGGGAAAGATTTAGTGGTGGGCTCCCTTCCAAAATCATGTTCAGAACCAAAACTTAGCAAAATTTACTGACTGCCAAATAGAAGGGAATAGACTTAACCAGTAAATGCCCAGGGAGCTGAGGTGTGTCTCAGCAGATGCTTCTGTGGTACTCTAACCTCACTCCAGGTAATTAAAAATCCATCAGACAACATGACATCTCAAGACTTGCATCCACTCTTCATTCTGCAAAAGTCAAATTGCAACTACCTTGTCTGTTGCTGTCTTGTAAAGATACCTGCATCTTTAGACAAACTTCCAGTATTAATAACCCCAAGCCCATGAGACAGGAATAATCTGTGAGAAAATAGAGTAATTCTAAGGTGCAATATCAGAACTGCTGGAGCTCAGAGCCACACTTAATGAGCCACTGATCCTGAACTGAGCTTTAAAAATCACAGGGGAAAGATGCAAAAGGTGCTTCATTACTTTAATTACCTTTATTATTAAACTTCTGGCAGCCTCTTTTTGCCCTCCCTTTTCCCATGATTTCAAGACTCGCTCTCTGATGAGTTTGGATCAGTAGTTTAATTAAGTTGGCACCTATTTCTAGCTTGGGGATTCTGTGCCCTAGAACTCTGCTGGCCCCCACTGAGCCTGTGGCCTAGCAGTCCTTGGCACTATTCCAACCCAGTGGCACTCTGTATCCTCACTGGAAATAGGTATTTAAATTATACTCTTTAAGCCAGGCACTTAATCATCAGACATGAGACAACAGACCCTGTTGCATTTTGCTGGGGTGGAATGCTCTCTTTCCTATGCTACTTGTGAAACAGGATTTCTCACCATCCCTGAAAAGAGTGCCCCATGGCAGCAGTCTCCAGCAATACCTGTCTAGGAAAAACAAGACCATCAGAGGCTGGAATCAGGGATTATCCTGGCCAGAAAGGAGATGAGCCAACATGTTGCTGTCCTTCACCCTGCCCCTGACACTCTCAGGAACATGGGATTTTTACAAGTGGAGGTGTCTCTTCATTGTGTTAGTAATAATGTTCATGAGCTATAGATACCATGTTCAGGAATTTCTAAAGCAAGCAGTTTTGGCCAGTCAGATTGAGTGATCTTGCAGCTCCTTTTCAGATTAAGAAAAATACAAATCAAAACCAGAACAATAATAGCAGGCAAGAAAGCACCCCTCAAGGAAGCCAGTTTGCACACTGAACTGGGTATGCCATACATTGCCATTAAAACTGGGGGCAAATGCTGCCAAGGAGAAGGGAATTTCTCAGCAGTGTACTCCTGAGGGGCATCTTCAGCCTAAGGAAGTACTTGAAATCCTTGCCACGGAATCATCTTCTCTTTAACAGGGCAAAATTGAGGTATTTTGTTTCTCTGCTGAAGGGACAACTTCCTCTCTGGAGTCCCACTCTGCACAGCCAGACCTCCTCGGTGCTGTAAGTTCCTTTGAGTACTTGTATTTCCTAAATAAAGCTCTGATGCTTGTGCCTGGCAGATGGCCCCTTCAAAGACCAGCAATCACTGCAGTCACAAACCACTAAAACATTGAGCCTTACCCCACTGACAAAGTAGACCAGAAAATGACTACCCTTCAACATCAATGAATCCCAAGGAGAGAAATCAATATAAAATATCAGTCATAAAACCCCTTGGGTCCAAATTTTTTCCAGTAGTCAAACTAAGATTCAAAGCCAAACCTTGCCCTTTAACTGAAGTGAAAAGGGCTTTCCAGTTCCCATTGGAATACAGCCCCGAAATTCAGCTTGGGAAGCTCTACTCCATTACTGCTTCTGCTGGGACTCACCTCTTACAAACCACAGGGGGAAAGCACAAGCAAAACTATGCACAAAGCAGGGAATGTAACAGGGAGAAAATGAGAGGTGAGTTACAACCACTGGCCTGTTCCTTGTCTAGAGAACCAAGACAGGAAAACTGTCTGCTTCCCTGTCCTGCTAGCCTGAATCTGCCTGAAAAGATGGAGATTGAAAATGGTCTAATACCTCCAGAACTGGAGGGAAGTGGAGAAGGAGGAAGCAGGAGACCCTGTTTTCTGTACCCAAACTCATGAGTAATAGCATAGTACTTTTATTTCACTTCTACTATCCTCAGCTGTCACTTACTAGTCCTCAGGACAGGTGTATTTCCTACCCCAGCTATACAGCTCCCCAGGCATGCAAGGAAACAACAAACAGCAGTGAGCATGCATGCATGCACACACATCAAAGCATGCACACTCCACAAATTTCACTGGAAGCAGCAACACTGCCTGCCCCACAGGCCCGGAAGTTTCTCTGGGTACTACCTGCATGATCCACGTGGGGATCTAGCCAAGGGAAGAAACCTGAAAATCAAGGCAGGGTGGAAAAGGCATGATCACCAACAAGTAATTTCACTCAGCAAGTAATTTCACTGGACTACTATGCCAAAACGCTCTTCAGGAAGGAATTTGTGTAGCTGTAGCCTTTGTGTGTAGTCCTCACAGGCTTCACACAGTGGGATTTGCTATCCTCAGTAAAACACAGGTCAGCAAAAGATTTCAGGTGAAGGCAAACATCATAATCTCAGCTCCTTCACTCTCAGAATACTCACAGAAGCATCTGCTCAAAAATCTATGGATTGTCAGCCTTGTTGTTAGGGATCTCCACAGCCTGGCTAAACCTGTCCCTTGAGACAGCAAACAAAAAATTAACAAACACCAGAGGTGGTGATATTCTAGGAAATAGAAGGAATGCCCATCCATGGGGAACTAGGTCCAACAACACACTTTCTCTTTATCATGCTAGCAAGGACTTCACACACTGGACTGGATTCAAACTACAGACCTAGAGGGGTCTAACCACTGCAGAGAGGAATCCAGAAAGGATTCCCAGACAAGCCCTTTATGAAAACAGGAAAAAAAAATGGGAGCACTAGCGTGCAGCAGAGAGAGAAATTTAATCCTGAAGCTAAGTAAGGGGTATCTCATGGACAGGGAAGGAGCACCCCTCTCTCCTACCACTTCAAATGCACTTCTTGTGTAAGTTGCATAAGCAAGGGTGAAATGAGGAAACCTTCCAACAGCCATTGCATGGGAACCAACACGCTCACCCTTTCTATCAGAGCAGATGCCTTTGGAGTAGATGACTACTCAGGGTGAACTGAGGACCTAAGAGACAGTATCGTGCAACCACAACCTGGGAGACAGAACAACTGAACAGGCTGAATGAAACTGTCATCATGGTTGTGTTTCACCACCACAGCAAGACTAAGCACTCTGTGCCTGTAAGGTTTGCCTCAGCACCACATCCAGCCTTTATGGGGACAAACCAGACCTCAGAAGATCCAAGTCCATTAGGTACTGCAAACCCCATCTGGGCTTGTCCCAGACACACAAGTCCCATGAGCAGTACTTACCTGTGGGAGGAGGAGGAATGGCTGCTGGCAAGGGTTTAGTAGATGGAGCTCCAGGACCTCCCTGAGGATAACCCATGTTCATGGGGCAGTTGAAAGGTGCAGAAGAGAAGTTTAGGGGAGATTGGCTTGCCACAGGGAGAGGACAAGCTGCAGGAAGCTGAGATGATGGGACTGAGGCTGGAGTGAAGAGGGCAGGTCTGGGTGGTGGAACACCTGGAGATGTCATGGGCATGGACTGTCCTGGCAGAGAAGGCTGGCTGGAGAAGGGGGCAGGAGCAATAGGTCTGATTCCCACTGGTCCAAATGGCTGAGACTGTGACACAGCTACAGGCAAGAAAGAGAGTGTATCAGCATCACTTGTTTCATGTGCCAACTACTCATGACGCTCTCCTTCTTGGTAGTAAGTCTTCCCTTCTTCAAGCCATACCCTTTAACAGCCATGTCCTCTCAGCCCAGGCTACATCAGCCAAACTGCCATCAAGCCAGCTGTGGCTTCTCCACCCCTATTCATGCTTAGTATCAGTGTATATGCAGCAACAGTTATTACAATTAAATGTATCAGAAGCACTGAGAAGCCTCGCAGACAGCTGACTTGCTCTTTGTCACTACAATAGGCCTGTGAGGAAGAAAGTAGAGCAGCCACCCATGCTGAAGGCTTTAGTCTCAGAAAACCTAGAAAATAGATACAACTATCAGACAATGCTTACCTGGCCCTGAGACAGTTCCTGGATTCAAGTCCAAGTTGTACTGTGGGTATGGGTGCCCTCTGGAATAGACACTTGTTTGTGGACCCGTGCTGGCCTGGGGAGGGGCAACGTGGTGAGGTGTCACAGACATCGCTGGCACTGGCTGAGGTGTGAAGAGGGAAGGCACTGAAGGCTGAGGTGGTGCTGAAGGGGCAAATGATGACTGATAGTTGGGCTGCAATTAAAAAACAAAGAACTTACAAATGGCCAACAGAGAGTCATACAAGCAGATGCAATTTCTATCCCTGTCACTTCTCAGGCAAGAGAAGTTGCGGCTGTTGTTGGTGCCCTGGATGCACTTGATCAAAGGCCTTTCCCACCAAGTTACTTGCTCAACAAGATGAGCACCACACTCTTCAGAGTGTTCTCCAGCTCTCAAAAGGATTAGCCCTCAGGAGCAAGCTCCCACACAGTGACTTCCTGAAAGCACAACCAGAGGAAATAACGAAGGAATGATAGTGGAGTAATAGAGGTTGGAAGCAAAACTTCACAAAGAGTCTTCTTGTGCAAGAACTGAGGTGAAGCCATACTAAACTAATTTTACTCAGGTATGAAGGTAAGATGAGCACAGGAAAATGGCCACAGCCCCTTTCACCCTAAGATTTGAGATGTCAGTGGATCACTACACTTGCAACATTCTCTGCCAGGGACTGCATGTAGGACAGGGCTTTGTGAAAAGATGCCAGACAGCTTACTTTTGGATTATCATAGAGCTTGTGTTTGCTCCAGTGAAGGGCATCACTGAGGAGTTCCTCAGTGCCTGCAATTTATGTCATCTCATATTACTTCAAATGCCTTCCACAACCCAGTAGCCTTCTCCCCTCTTCCCAAGTCATGACCACCTGAGTTTAAGGCCTACCTTCTCTGGATGTCTGAGACCTGTTTTGTGGGCTGATCCTTCAAGGGCGGAACCACCCTTGGCTGCTGCGGGTTTAACGACCCCTACATTGACACGAGGGTAGGGAAAAGGGGGTGGCTGCTGATCACCCACATTCTCTCCTTGAGCATGAAAGAGCCGATCTCGGAGCTGTTCAATCAGGAGCTGAAACAAACCATGCTTTAGAAGGAGCATCTTGAGAGCCCCAGATGGAAAATGCTGAGGAGACTTATAAAATAGACTCTTATCTAAAGCCCTATGAATCAAACTGCAAAACTAACTATGTGCCCAAGAGCCACCAGGAAAAAATCTCAACAAATGGTGAATGACAGTCTGGGATATCGCCTGCTATACTCCCAGGCAGATGAAGTCTTACTGATTCCTTCCCCAGTCATTAAAGTATTCCCTACCCAACCCATACCCACATTTAGGCACTAGATGGATTTGTTTCAAACTGCTAGGAGAACCATTCCTTGCCATTCCCTTCCTCTACCAGCTAGCTTCAGGAAGAGAGTCAGCTTCCCTGGAGAGCTGCTTCCCAATGCTGCTCTCCACCAACTATTTTATAGTTCTATAGCTCCTTTCCTTTTCCCTGAATCAAAGGCAGTACAGAGAAAATGCAAATGAAGACAAAACCATATCCTGGGACACCTTTTGCCCCCTTCCCCCCTGTTCTCAAGTTAGCATAACTAAGGTGAAACCTTAAGTCCTGATGCATGTCAAAACCCCAGCTCACTCTCATACAAAGTACCATTTTCCCCTCTACTCTTTCCCACAGCAACTTGTTGCTCACTCACCTCTTTAGAGCTGCTGGGTAGATAATTCATTGCAGCTGCCAAGCATCCTTGTGATGCCAGGAGATTGGCATACTGGGTGATCCTTTCTGCCAAGACAGGGCCTGGTGCTGGTCCTGCTGTGCCTCGGAGCATCTCAATGGACCTGCTCAGCACCATCACCTTCTCTATAAGATCCTGAAAAAGCCAGGGGGAAGGAAGAAATAAGACTACTCAGAATCTGACTAGCTTTACTGGTCTATCTCATGACACCTGAGACAATACCGGATGTCTCTCCCCACTTTCAACTGACATAGAATCCAATGTGGACAGAAGTTACTCCACTTTGCACCAAATGCTGTTGCTGATGACCATTACCCCAGGTGCTCTTGGAGAAAAACAGGAACCAGGAAGCAAACCCTGACATTGCTACTTTAATAGTAAGGGAAAAAAAGAAAATCCGAAGCCACAAGAACATTCTGACCAACTATGATCATTTTACTAGGAAGCTACTACTGTTACAATCTATCAGCTTGGAAAATGAAGGCTTAAAACCATACTAGGAGAAATTCACTAGAAATAATTACTACTGCTGACTAAGAGACGTGAGGGTTTTTAGTTACTCAAAACTCCAACTCCTAGAAATCAAAAGTAGCTGTAGAATGACACATGCTGATATCTGGCAACTGGGGGGAGGCCAGTTTCAAAAACAACCAGGAGTGCTGAAGATGCCTTTTTGTTGCTTTTACTCACTAGCAGGATTACAAAGCCAGGGAACTCTGTAGCAGAGGGCATTATCTGCAGATATCCAAGTGGAAGGCTTGTCTAGCTCATTCTAGCGAGTGACATACAACAGGGGTTAGTGACTTAGCCAGGACTGGTTTAAATGTAACAGGTTACTGAGATTAACTCAGTTGGTCAGAGCATGGTGCTGGTAACACCAAGATTGTGGGTTCAATCCCCATATAAGCCATTCATTTAAGAGTTAGACTCGATGATCCTTGTGGGTCCCTTTCAATTCTGTGGTTCTGTGAAATAATCAATAGGAGTGAAGAGAGGTAAGTAACAACATTGACTTAGAAGCCCTGATTAAGCTGCAAGATGTGACTTCCCATATATGATCATTCTACTTGCAGTGGGAGTAACATAGTCCAGACTTCATTTTATTTTGCTAAGGCTATTCTGAAGGTGCAGCCCGCTAACTTGAACATTAAGTTATACACAATAAGCACAGCGGCAAATGTACTCCCAGGCTACTACCAGTAAAAAAACAGGTATAGCTCAGATTTCCCCAGATAAAAGGAAGCTTAGAGATGACATCAGTATGTAAGAGAGGCAGGTAGGCTCTAACTCATGTCCATGCCTGGATTTATATGCAATGTACACACAAACCCTGAGTGATTAAGAATGCAAGCCTCCTTTCGAAGTAAGTCTGTAATCCAGGCTAGAAGGAGATACTTTGGTGAATACAAACAGGTCTCCACTGTCTGCTGGAAGCCACACACTCTGATGGGATGATGCGAACAGCTAAGGGCTAACAGACTGGCCTAAAGAGGAGTCAAACCAATGTTATAGCAAGTGTACCTGTAGGGCAAGTGGTGATGAAGTCTCATGGTTTTTTACCCAGCACTCCACCAACCTCTCCACATTGCCTGATGAGATATAGCAGAGGCAGGCATCATTGGACAGAGCTGCATCTCCCTCTGACTCCAGGCGGGCACCCAGCATGTCTAGAGAGGAAGAAATGCAGCCAACATTTAACACACTCCCCTTTTGAAGAGCTCATTAACCCCAATGCTTTGGATCTGCACCTAGTTAGAATTATAGAATCATTTAGATCGAGAAAGACCTGTAAGATTGAGTCTAACTATAAACCTAACACTGCCAAGTCCCACAAGTTTTTAAGTGCCACATGTACATGTTTTTTAAATAACTCCAGGGATGGTGACTTCACCACTTCCCTGGGCAGCCTGTTCCAATGCTTGACAACCCTTTGAATGTAGGTGGTTTTCCTAATGCCCAATTTAAACTTCTCCTAGTGCAACTTGAGGCTGTTTCTTCTTGTCCTATCACATGCTATTTTGGAGAAGTATAACCTCCTTTCAGGTAGTTGTAGAGAGCAGTAAGGTCACTCCAAACCTCCTTTTCTCCAGACTAAACAACCCCAGCTCCCTCAGCCGCTCCTCATATGACTTGGGATCTAGACCCTTCACCAGCTCCATTGCATAACTACTGGATAACCAAGAAATGGGCATCAGGAAGGAATCCCTAAGCCAATGTGGTTGAAAACAAAGTACTTTTTATACATCCACCAATTTTTATATGTCTGCCCAAACATGTCAAAGAAAAGACAGATGAATTCAGTGAAAAAATCCAACACCTTTTTTTTTTAATTTCCAAAAGAGGTGTGGGAATCTCCAGGCAATAGTAGGGCGCTCAAACCTTTTTTATATGGATTGAAACCCACTGGACCTATTACTGTAAAGGAAATACCTTTCTCTACAGAATAAAAATCACCCTCTTCACATCTCAGCCTAGTGATAGCATCTATCCTGTTTTTTTCCACGCTGCTACTAGATGTTACAGGAAGCATCTACATATGTAATTTTACACCATGACTCTTAGCTACAGTTCATCTATCATTCTCCTAACTCAACAGCCCACAGTTACTTAAGTTCCAGGTAGCTGTAATGAGTAAGAAGTGCTTTTCTGTCTTAACTCTATCTGCTTCTTTCTGTAAGCAGTCCAGAGGTACCTCCTGCAAGGGAAATGGTATCAAAACAGTACACTGCATACCACAGAGCTGGGTATAGTCTTCATGCTTTGAGTATGTTAACAAGATGGCCAGTGCCTCTTTCCAACTCTGTAGATCACATGTGCAAACAATATCTTGCCAGTTCTGCTGCACAATGGAGGAAAGTAGCTGTAAGGGAAGCACAAGGCCTGTCAATCACTGAAGACAAGGATAAGCTGACAGCCTAAGCAACAGCTCACTTTCAAGCACACTTCCCACCATGCAGTGACTACCTCACTGTGCATTAAGGTCCAACAATCTCAGCATCCCTATGTTAATAGTAATTGGAACTCGATGCCTCTAAGGAAAGCAAAAAAACCCCAACAAAGCACTTGAGAGAATATGGAAACATCCACACTAGACAAGACTAACGATCTAGCACATATTGTATTTCAGAGCAGCTAGTATCAGTGACTGAGAACACAGTTTTAAAATATGCTAACCTCTGTTACACTTCCCCATTTGCAAACTAATAAGCTAGGAACTTCCTAGTTGAGCTGTAAAGGGGCAGTATGCCCCACAGGTTACAAGCATGAGGGGCTGAGACAGAAACCATTTAAAAAATAAAAAAGGAACAGAAAACACAGACACTCTATGTGGACAACAAAAAGTTGTTATAAAACTACCAAGATATCACAGTAACTCTCACATCAAATCAATAGGCGATGCACAGATTCTGCTGACATTCTACTTCCTGCATTATGGAAAAAGCATTTTCACATATATTCAGAGAAACATTTGCCAAGACAGCGCACACCTTCCTCTGCTCAGTGTGTACACAAAAGCATCACTTACCAGAGAGAGATTTGTTTTCCGCTTGGCAAAGTAGCGCTTTTGGGTTTCTTTTAGGAGCTTCTCCCCACCAGCTATAGCTAAGATGATGGCATCAGCAAACCGCTCTGCTCGCATGCACAGCTCCACTGCACCCTCAAAATTCCCCAACAAAAGGGCTTGGCTGATGAGTCCATCTGTATCTAGAGAGGTGAGAAGCACAGTCAACCCAAAGGGACATCACTCAGATGCATTGATGATGCTTGTTTTAAAGAGCAGGCAGTAAAAAGCAGTAACATATGGAAGCCCAGCTAAAAGAAAATTTGGAAAATAAAAAAGCCCACTGACTTAACTATAAGTCTTCCATCATCTAGAAGATTCTTCTATATTTTTAATGGGTCTCTTATCTGGGAAAAGTATTTCTTCTCAACGGGATATGCTGCATGACACTTGAAGGGGTCATATGTTTTAATTGTATCTGTCTGCTGCAGTGAACTAGACTCTTCCTGGTCTCCCCTAATTTTCTTGTTTTCCCTCCTCTCCGCTTTTTCCTAAGAGGGCAGAAACACTCTTCATTGTAACATACCTTCTGTGACAGGAATCTCCAATGTGCTCATATTCTGTGGGATGAGGTTATCAAAAAAGGCTGAAGAGGAAGAAACAGCAGCTACATCATCGCTGGAATTCATCAAAAGCTGTGCAAAGAGTGTAAGAAAATATTTAATTCACTGCACATACAGATCCTACCCAAAACATCCCACAGAGTGGGATGGGGCTGCTCTCCATTTGGTTGTGCATGCTCATGTAAATCTAATTTCAGTTTGGAAACTCCTGTCACTGTGCTATCAATCTGCACATGAAGGCAGCAACAAGAGCAGTGCTGCAATTGACAAAGCTTAGGAGATTGATGGTGCAAGACATGCAATGCCAACAGCACTGCTGGGCTGCATTCATCAGCTCAACTGTCAGCCCTTGAGCAACCTGAACTATTTTGGATAGAACAGGGACAAGACCAACAAGTAAAATCTGTAAGTAACAGGCTGGATCACAGCCATGCCTGGTGCTCTACTGAAATACAGGACATGATTACTACTCCTAGAATATCTCAGCCAGGGTTGTGAAGAAGATTACTAATCAGAGGATATAAGTTTTAGACACCTCAGAGGAGAAAAATTTACAGTGAACCAGGCCTTGGAAGGCATCTGAAGATGGACATCCCAAAATTATGTGAAAATACATTTCAGAGCATAGAGGTGAAAAGGAAATAAATACCACAGAAGAAGCTTCACAGAGGAAATCCAGAACTGTACCATGAAGTTAAGCTGCAGTGAGGCTAATTCTACCACTGAAGAAATCAACACAGGTGAAGCAAGCCTTTTTGCAGGAATAACAGCCAGAAGTCCTTCTTCACTGTTCACTGATTAGTTTTAATGCCAGAAGGGACAGTGATGCTCATTTAGTCTGATGCTGTGAGGGTCTGACAGGCCTGTGAACTGCGCTCTGCAATGCCAGCATTGAGCCCAACCAGTTGTGGTTGGAATCAAATCTTCCAGTTCATTCTCTGCTCACCCAGGCTGACAAGATGTACAGAACATACCTGATCTGGTGCAGCATTTGTACCATCTGCCTCAGGAAGCGGCTTTTTATCTGGGATCCTGTTACTCAAACATGAGGCAATCTAGAAAAGTAATAGACAGACACACAGTAAGTCCTTATCAAAGTAAGCACCTGAACAGCAGAACTACCAAGAGACTGGCAAGCCCCAGACACAATTCCCCCAGCTCCTTCACCTGTTTGAGAACTTCCACCTCACCCTATTCCTGGCTGGCTGCCTATCAGTAGCTATAAATCCTTTGCAGAGCATTATGCATCAGTCTGCACTGTCTCCACCTGTCACCTTCTACCTGGCTGAGGAACCCCCTGAGATGCAGAGAGCTGAATGCTAAAAGAAACTCTCACAACTGCACTGCTGTTAAACATTTCCCTGTGCACCAATAACTGAAAGCAAGATATTTTGGCTTAAGACCCCTTTGTTTCGATTCAGGATGGCTACACTTTCACCCTTACAAGTGCGTGCATTTGCTTTTTAATGGGGTATATTTCAGGCAACTCCCAGCTGACATTTCATACAGTTTGGTCTTTTGTGTGCTATGAGATCACTTGCTCAGTTCGAGGAGGGACACTACAACTCTCCTGCAGCAGCTTTACTCCTGTAAGGGTTTCTCACTATTGGAAATACCCCTTACCTTTTTTTGCAGATCCTCTTTACTGTAGCCCAGTAGCTTGAGGAGTTTAGTCCTGGACTCCTGCTCCAAATTCACCTGAGTCCCAAATGATATTGAAAGGACAAAAAATAAAAATCACAGACATCTACACACTGCCAATGGCTAGCTGCTCCTGGCAGTAGTAAAGTTTAGAGCTCAGTTTATAGATGAGGAACTCAACTATGAGAAGTCCACCTAATGACCCTTGTGGGAAGATTTATGGAATTTAAGTTATAATCATGATAAAACAGCAAAACTCAAGTTTGCCAGTTCCAACTGCGGTACAACTGTGTATCAAATCCGTGACTGCATACATACCTGGTGTACTTGGTCATTAATTCCCTGGAATTGCTAAAATAATCTCTTCATAGAGAGAATTGACTGATTGGAGTCTGGATGAAACTGAGACAAGGTGGCTCCCTGAATTGCTAGCAGGCTTCACAAGAATTAGTTAACTGTTACAGAAGCTCCCTGGATGAAGATTTCAGACACTCCCAAAGATTCCCACAGCCTAATTGATAGGCAATATTTATATGCTTTAATGTATTAACATTCTGCAAGGAGAATCTGTCTATCTCAGTTAACACCCATGCTGCTCCTACTACAGAAATGATCAGACTGTACATGGATAAGATACTTGTAAACAGCCTATTTCAGAAATTGTTCCTGCTGAGGCAGAAATGGTGCTGCAGGACACTTTTGTACAGAAGCCTGGTTTGTAGTTTAAGACAATTGATTGTAATAGATCCTTTCTGTGCTGGAGTAGTGTCTCAGGACCACAGACTAGATGGATTATAAAAATTGACTAAAAATGACAGTTTGATGTGTCTCATTCAAGTCAATTGAAGACATTGTTGCAATGGAGACCACTGTCACCACCTAGATGAACAGCTGGCCATCCTATTCAAAATTCCCCATGCAAATATAATACTATGGAAAAGATCCCAATGTTTTGCCCTCCACACAGTCTGCCTATGAGTGTCTGTAAGCCACTGCCAAGACCAAGCCCTGCCTCCTCAGAAGGGAGATCACTCTTTATTATCAAACTCTCATGTTAATAAATTGTCCATGAAGGCTAGTCAGACCTCATGCCACCACAGCTCTCTGTCTTGTTCTGGGATATCTCATTGTCCATTTCAAGTTCACCTTGAAAAATAATAATGTACAGCTCCACAGGCAGCAGACAGAAATAGCTTGGCAGGGTGTTGAGATGAAAAGAATCCTGCTCCAGGATGTCCAAATGAGTCTGCTGAAAAGATCATTCCTAATGAAAACAAGACAACCTCCAAGACCTCAACTTTCTTTAGACAAGTAGTAAGTCTGTTCATTAAATTCTATTTTATATCTTAAAGAACAGGAATAGAAAGGGTTAGAGAGGACCATATTCTCCCCCAGGACCATAAAAGAACTGACCTCTGTATTGCACCATAGCTATCCTACCTTCAAGAAGTTCCAAAGATTCTCATCAAATGGCAGCTTGGCTGTCTGAATCTTGCCCTGGCAGTAATCAAGGAGATTCCCTGACTGCAAGGCCATCTGCAGCTCTTTGGATCGGAGCAGGAATTCAGTTTCAGTAGTGACTTGACTGATGAATACCTGGTGTGGGTTAGTCTGCTGCATTTGCTGTCCAGGAACTTTGGTAAGACCAAAGGTAATCAGTTTTCCTCCGAACTGAGAATGACAGAGGGAGACACAGTAAGTATTCTCATAAATAAAGGCAAAAGCAACTCACTTAGGTCTTCATTTAGCAAGGGAGACCCAAGCTCCAGCAGTGATCACAAGGAACCCAGGAGTTTAGTGTGTATGGATGGTATGACCATTGAGGGAGTTAACACTAGGAGCCCTTCAGCTGAACACTGATAAACTTGACACTTGTGCATATCCAACCAGGCCTAGCCAATTGCATGTGCCAGAGAGGCACAGAGGAAAAAGTACCATTTGGTACCATTAGTTCTTCTGTTACATAAAGAGGCAGACTGCAATGATAGAAACTATCAGGTAAAGAGCAGATACTAGACAGACAGAGAACAGGTCAGTCAACAAGCTAAAAGAATTATTCAGCCTTCCAATTTAGGAGCAAAGATGTGAAGAAAATTAAATGCCTGGACAGGAAGGAGACAAAGGAGAATGGGAATGCATGTCAGCCTACAAGGACAGCTTTTATTAATATTTCTTAGATTTGTTAACTCCTACTTACAATCTCCCATTCTCTGCTACAGGACTCTTACTTTTTGGAAATATATCTGAATGTAGAGTAAACAGACTTCACTTCATGGGACTCAACAATGCATCTTAAACATGCATTAGAACAACTAGCAACAGGAAGCTACAGGTTTCACTAGTGAAAGAAAAGGATTGTGTCACAAGACAAGACATCTACTGCATTTTCAGCTAAGGATGCTCCAATCACTTACTGCAAATGAAACCCCCACAGGCCTGCGAATCCACTTGGGTGGTTTTTTTAATGGTGGAATCAAGGTGGTCTGAGTTACTTGCTCTGGCACCTGCAAAGGAGGAAGGCTCTGTCCTGTGCCAAAGGGATCCAGGTTGTTGAAGGAGGAAGAGATCTAGAATCAGATGGAAATACGAAGAAGATATAATTCAATTCCTCTCTGTATGGAGTAGGCACAAAAAACTATTGCTCAGGAATTAGCTACTTTCCACACTGATGAAGAATGAGGCTAGTACAGCACCTCCTTCTGGAATGCCACCAAGCCACTATGCAAGAGAAATGGCATTTTAAAACAGTTCCAGAAATAATTTCTCAAGAAAGTTTCACCCTAAGATTTTCAAGCATTTTTTCCTTGGCAAGATGCACATTTCCTAATAAACACTGCTAGGCCTAGCACCGAGCTCAAACATAGGAGCTGCAAAATTACTTATTTTATGCAAGATAATGACAACATATGGTCAAAAGTTGTCCAACTTATTTCTTGTTTTTCTCCCAAATAAATTCTGACTTCCTTTTTGTTGCTGGCGTCTTTCAAATGGGTTAGTTTCAAGGACGGTCTCAAGCTTTTATAGGTTATATGAGACTGATGAAATAAAACTTTCTTGTCTAGACAGGAGAGAGTCCAAAGTGACCCCTGAGCCCAATTTCTGACATTTAGGGAATCAGTGAACATACACACAATGCTGTTCACAAGCACTTTTCATTTTTAACATTGCTCACATAGATTTGTTGTTTGCTAAAGATAACCCTGTTCAAGTTTAACTGGACCATAGGGAACAGATTTAAAATTCAGCTAGCCAGCATACCCAAAACAACACAACATCAGGCTAAGCTTGCCAAACCTTAGAATCACAGGCAATGTTTTATCTTTCTTCAGCAGAAACCAATTCCAAAGAAAGAATATTTCTTGAGGAACAGCCTTTATCCAACAGATCGAACACCCTAAACCTTAAACAAACATACACAACCAGGTCTGCAACAGAGTTTCTGTCCTGAGACTGTTGAATTCGTAAGAGAGAAACCTCTTGGTCACAAACTCCCTGCCACCATAACTGTCTTTATCACCTCCTGCTTGTGTTCTTACTTGTTACTCAATTTATCCAGGAAATATTCAGCACTACTGTTCCCCAATTCTGAACAGTGGAAGTGTGGCACATGCACATGAAGAATGCAGAGAAAGAAAATTCTCCATGGGTTAAATAAATCCCTAATCTCCTGCAGCTGTTGCTTGATAAAGTATTTTCTGTCTCTTGCAAATCCTATGAAACTGAACTCAGTCAGCTGTAAATGACTACATAAATAACACTTAAGCCAGCTCATACATGTTCTCTTAAAACCTGTATTGTAAGGGAGCTGTTGGCAAGGACAGAGGGAGGGAATTAAAAGACTAGACACCAGATTAAAACTAAAATTTTAGACAGTAGTAACATTTAATCTGTTCAGACTCTGCTCATCTATTCATTGTCTAAGTAATGGGTTTCAGTATCAAAAATATTAATATGCTCCAAATTGTAGTCAATAGACCTGAGAAAAATTTCTAATAGTGGTTTATAAGCCACTTTAAAAAATTATTTTCTAATGAGGAATAACATATCCTATAAATTAGTATCAATAACATATCCTATAAATTAGTATCAATAACATATCCTATAAATTAGTATCAATGTATTTAATTTCAATGTAATGACAAGAAAAGGTTGTTGATCTAACACTTGTGCTGCTTTGTTTTTAGTCTAACAGAAATAATAAAATATATCTTAACATCACAACTGCAGTTGACCTTGGTTCTCCTTACATACTTTTTGAGAGGCAATGTGGTCCCCCTTTGGAATTTGGTGAGGTTATTAAGCCCCCACACAGGTAGCTTCTGATTCCCACACCATACAACCACAGGTCCTGGTGCATGGGACAGACTGCATCACTTAAAAATCCCACTGTTACACATTTGCTTCTACCACTCTGTGCAGACAGGGGAGAAACTGCAGTTTGTCAAGGTGTAACATGGTCACAGGACTTTACCTTGTCAGCCTGCGTCTTCTGCTGAGCTTCTAAATTCCCACCCATAACAGAATAAATGTTGATCCACCCATCAAAAGTGGCAGCAGAGAAGACTGAAGGATTCCTAGGACACCACTGGACATCAAAGCACCATTGACTCCGAATGGGCAACTCATAAACCACCTATCATAGAAAAAGAGAAGACAGAAGCACAACACAAATAGCCTCCTGTTTGCCCCAAATTATTTGCCCACAGCAAGCATGTCACTTTATTTACATGTCACCATTGCATACAAATCTCTGATTTTTGTTTCTTGAAGGCTGCATTTGCAACTAAATTATAACACATTGAGTCCAAACGGCTGAAAGCCACAGAAAGCTCCCATAAAACTGAATTCTGACTGTAGAACAAAATCCAAAAGCAAGAAGTCGCTTTTGCTCTGCTTTCTACGTACTGCTATATCAGAGTACTACAGCATTGTCACATTTGCTGTTAACCAAGGGAGAGACATCAGAAAACAACACAATAAAACCAGAAGTCAAGAGGTGAGAAGGTGTCATGAGCAAGAACACATAAAGAGAAAGAATAGTGTGGAGTAACAAATGTGACAAGGAAAATAAAAAGCCTAAAGAAAAAAAATAGAACAAGAAGAGAGGACTGTAATAGCTGCATGTGAACTACGAAGGACACTGCAGCCAACAAGTTTATGGTTCAGCCCTCAAAAACCCAAAGTTCAATGCAAGACCCAGACAGAGACTTCCTGCCTGATGTTGGGCAACTCACAATACAGCCTTGACTTTATACCTCCAGTTTGTAAAATGAAGATATTTCCTTTATGGTTTACAGGAGCAAAGGACAGATAATCATAACTTCATTTTCTGTGGAAACGTGATCTGTGTTTTCTGTTCCAGGTATAAACAAATCAATATAATTGGCTTATATTAAAATCTAAATTGCCCAATAGAAAAACTAACGAACAAATCCCAGAAAACCAAACATCCCTCAAACCCAAAGAAACCAATACTTCCCTCAAACTTACGAGAGCAGCCATTCTGTATAATTGTACTAATCCTTCATATTGCCAACTGTCACAACTTTCTTTTTCACCAGATAATTTTCTATTAATTGGTACCAAGTCAAAAAGAGCCCCCTAACAATAGTTTATACATGAAAGTATAATTTGAATTGGGACTCTGCAAATCTACAGCAGCATGCATAAAGACAAGTCAGCCACAGTAATTTTTAATTTTTCCACTAAAAGACAGTGAAAATACTTCTGTAAAAATTGAACATCAGTAACATTTCAGAGTCTCATTGTCTTCTAACCACTAGAGATGTGGACAAAGTGAACATCAAATCCCATGAAACTACAACCAGCAGCATTGCATGCAGTTTAGGAAAACTGATTAAATTTTTTTCCTTGCCTCCAAGGTAAAAGTGATCAGCTGAGTGATATTGTCCCATGAAATTAATCTAGCCTGGGGCTCCCAGCTGGACTTTGTTTCGTATTGTTAGAGCACTTTCCCCATGCTATCATCAAGATCACTTGCATTGTCCAAAGTTCAGTTTTAACCAGGAACTCAGCATTGAATAAATGGGTGTGCATAAAAATTTTTTAAACAGCCCCATTTTAATTCAGGTGATATCTATATATTCCAAGTATGGTAATTCTGAGATACATAACTAGATAAGCACATACATGTTAAACCATTTTACTACTAATAAAGTTTACACACGTTATTTAACTACATTGTTCCCTTCTCAGTGAGCCTAACAAACGTTCCTCGCTGCCCTTCAAATTTCCTCCCAAAAAAACTTAGTACTCTAGGAAAAGGAAAAAGAAGAAACACATGGAAACAGAGAATATTAACATGTGAGCATAGCAAGAAAATCATAAATAGTTGAAACCAAATTTTAGGTAAAGTTTTCTTCCCTCTATGATCTCTGGACGAAGATATATCAGCAAACACCTCAACCTGTTTCTCTTTATTTCAGTCTGGATATGGACAACACTCACTGACTCCAGACAGAAAGAGTGCAGAAGACACGCTTGAGGGACTTACACTGGCACTCCACAAGTATACAGGGAAGGAGACACACAGAGCAAACCACACAACTCCATAAAGTAGGCCATGGGTACTGATAGCTGTAGTTACATACCTCCCCCATACTTGGGTTCCAGCACAAGATCCGGTTGTCTTTGGCACTAGTCAACAGCAGTTCAGGGTCAGCCTGGCACCAAGAAACTGAGAGAACTCCCCTAAAATAGATCAGAAAGAAATGGGTCTTATTTCCTGTACAGTCCACTGCACCAACCAGTCACTAAGAAAGCACCATGCACCAGCATTTAGGCTCAGAAATAGTAGTTCTCATCTCTATCTTCAACCAGATTCATCTGGGAAAGAAAGCAGGCCCAGGAGAAAAATCACAGTTCCCCAAAATCCAGTCTCCCAGATGTCTGCCTTGAAAAAAACGCAACACGACATGCAAGTCCTCACCTCGTGTGCCCTTCCAGCTGGCTCAGAGGAGAGGTAGCAAAGCGTAAGTCCCATATTTGGATCACTGGCAAACGGTCATCCTCAGAGGAAAGGACTAGCTGGGTTGCAACTTCTGGATGCCAGGCCATTCCTGAGCAATGCATCTAGGGACAAAAATAGCACAGGCTGGAAATTCAGCAAAGCAAGCTGGCAATAGCACAAATGGCCCAGAGCCATGTCATTCTGTACTGAACTCGCCTAGAATGCTTGACATAAACCAAGTCTAGCAATGTCTTGCTCCAGGCAGCAAGTATTTCTACCTTTCTACACAGCAAAAAAACCCACCTAATCACACAGAAGTCAAAGTTGACCTAGGAAGAAAGCTGGGAGGCTTCTCATAAATGAGTTGTGAACACAGAAACTGAATGGAAGAGTGCCTGAATTTTAAGAACAGTAAGGGGTCTTGTTTCCCCATCTCATTAGAGAAAAAAACTAAAAAGAGGTGCTTTGATGCTACAGCTCCAAGAGAACTAGTTTCGACAGCACCTAGAATAAAACCATTCTTGTCCCAGAAGTCCATGCCACTGCTTTGTAGTCACATGTGGCACACTGTAAGCTAGTTAGAAACGCAGCCTTTTCTCCACTCACTCTGTTGCTGTGGTCACTGACTTTGATGATGGGCTCATTCTTCCTGAGGTCCCAAACCACAGCCTTGCCGCTGGGGTGAGCAGAGGACAGGATGTGCTGCACCTGCCGATTCCAGGACACCACACTGATGTCTTCATGAGGCTGCCAAGACAGGAAAGGCCACACATCCATTATTCCCAATACAGCAGAATGTGAGCTGAGGGAACACCAATCACAGGAGTCTGTCACTAGTTTAACTACGGGATTAGGGATTTGATGATACACAGATTCCTCTCTGCAGCTGCTGATCAACTAACTGGAAATACCAGCAACACTGATCAGAAAGACTAGGGAAAGTCCTTTACTCAGAGAACAGTGGACAGTAAAATTCTATCGGGGAATGTCATTTGGAAAAGTACCTTTGTAGTTTCGGAGCAGGTACTGGATTCTACATTGGCCAAATGTGTTATAAATCACTCCAGAGAGAACTGCAGTTGAGCACACATATATGCTTCTACCCTAACTTCTCAGATGAACTTAAATGGAAAGATGGCCTTGTGCAACATTTCAGGAATGCAGTGAGATGGAAAACAATGAAGTATTCATGGTTAATTGTTGTTATTGTATCTACTGCAATGCAGGAGATAGGTAAGGAAACAAACAGGAGACTTACTGGAGGAAAAACCTGGCCTTAGCCAAGTTTACTATGATTTTTCTACTTTCACAAGTTGATTGCCCTGAATAATATAATAAGCACCAGAAGATCAGAAACTTCTTTCTCTTCAAACTCGGGAAAATTATCTGGGAGCAATAGCCAAGATGCATTTAATGGCTCGCTGGCTCTGCTAGGGATATGACTTTCATGAGATACGAAAAGCCTCAGCTGAAGCCTGAAATAAATTCATTCCTCAGAAAAGGTCCAATAAACCTTCTTAATCCATCACACATGCCCCAGCTGGATCACAAGATAAACTGGTCAGTTACTTGATTCAAATCCACAAAGAGCTTACCCATCCATGCAAAGTGCATCCTTCCAGAGCTTGTCAGCCTACCTCCCCTCCCTTTACAACACTTCTTCCACCCCCAAGAATGAAACCAATCAGTCACTTCTGATTCATCTTTCTCCTGACAGACATCAAAGTCATTCCCCTTTTACACACTGACTTGGCTAGGATGTCTCCACACACATCTTTTTGTCTTGCCTACTGAGATACAAAACTGCAGGAGTATGGCCCAGAGGAAAACTCATTTACCTGTGATTTAGTCCCTGGAGTCATAGGCACACTGAAATTATTCAAGTCCCAAATGAAAATTTCAGAATCATTGGCTCCGGAAGCCAAGAGATTACTCTGTTAAAAAAAAAAAAAAAGGAAAAGCTGCACTGAGATTCCTGCTCACAGGGAAAGAGGACAGATTTCTTAAAAATAAATGGAAACAAAATCTTCCAAAATCTTCCAAAGTGAAATGAGAGCTACATTTCACAGTCACTAGCAAGCATAAAGATACTAACTGGATTATAAACCAAGCATATCTCTGGCCTCCATGCTTTCCACTGTGGCATAGTACAGAGCCATTTAAAATTTGTCTGTTTTGGGCAGGTGGCTGCAGTTAATCATGATGAAATTCTGCCACAGGCCTGGAAGCCACTGTCTCTGGCCAGCTGAGCCTTTGCCCTGCATCCTGGCACCAAGGATATTTCTTCTGAGAAGATGCAAGTTTCTCACAACTGACTGCAGCAATTTTCAGTTTGCCATTTTGCTATCACAAGAACCATGTTCTGTTCATTCATTTATTTTGCAGTTCCTTCAAGTGTGATCAGAGCCCCACTGAATTAAATACCAACTGAACAAATGAAAAAAATAGAAGTTCTAATTTCGAATGGACAATGGTTTAACATGTAACAATATCACAAGACATGCTTTTATAGAGAGGCAAGAGATTTGATCAAGGTCACAGGGGAATTCAGTGGCAAAGCTGTGAAAAGAGCCCATATCTGAGTCTCAGACCAGCCTTGTATCACAACTGTCATGCCTCTTAAGTTAAACACTGTTTCTTCACTTTATAAATCTCTATACACAAAGGAATGTACTTTCTAACATGGAGGTTAACTTTCCTTTGGTATCTTAATGTTACACACCTGGAAAGGGTTGAAGTCAAGGGCTCGAACAGGACCTGAATGCTTCTCTGTCTGCCCAATGACAGGGTCGCTCTTAGAAGTCAAGATGCGCTGCACGCTGTACATTGTCAGGACTCCATTATCCCCTCCACCAACGATCACTCCAGAGGACTCCGGAGACCCATTTCCAAAGTTCCCCCAGATCAGCTTATGAAACCTAAAAAAAGAAAATAAAGCTGGCATAGGCCACAATGTTTGGTGGAAATCAAGACACCCTCTTCATTACCAAAACTCACATCCATGTTTCAACCTATCACACATATCCATCAGTCTGCACTTTAAACAATCATCTCCCTTTTAAGTGGACTGTGGCTCTTGCAGGCAAAAAAAAGACATAAGAATCCTTCCAAAGACCTTTAAAGGGAACTTAAAAAGGAAGAGCTTATCTCTATTTTTTTGTTGTTTTGTTGTTTGTTTAAACCTTTGAGGAGCTCACATGGGATTTAGTGGGTGAAATCCTCTAGCCTACACTTTATTGAATATTAGATTAGAGGTCTATGTGCCTTCAGTTCTAGAGCTGTTATCTGAAAAATACATTTACACCCCTTAAAATCTGCTAGTTAGAAATCAAGGCTGTGTTTTACACTGGGTGCAAATGTCATCCCCACTGATAAGCCTAAGAAATCATCTTGTCTTAAAAAGCTGGAAGGTAAGTTTCACTCTCTCTATAGTCTCTTCAGTGCAAATTGTTAGCCCTAGCAATTCACATTATACATAATGTCTCTACTGACTGACTACCATACAAGCAATTTCAGACTTCTTTAATGATCCAACTGCTCTACTTCTATATCCTCTATGACCAGTGTCAACAAAAATGTTCAATTTTTGAAGACAGAAGTCAACAGATTCAAAAGATCACTTTATACGCTGTAAGCATTATCTCGTCCTCTTCTTTCTTGCACCAGAAAACCCTTTTCAGTTTCATTGACTGATACATCAGTATGAGCCTCTAGTACCTGTTTGAGGCAGGAAGTGCTCCTTTCTGTTTCATGTCCAGGGAGGGATCCCTGAAATCAACCTCAAATATTTCTAAGGTGGCATTTGTACTGAAGGATGCATCCAGCTGCTGGGCAGATGTTCCTAGAAGAAGCACAAGAGCAACACAAGTGGGCATCTTTATCAAAAGCCAAGATACAAAAAGACCAAGGCACTGAAAGCCTATTCTTCATAGGCTACACAACCTTGGTGTTGTGACTGTTCAAGAGGACATGTCTGAACACCTCAGAAAAATGAATTAATTATGACAAAGACTTTGAAAGAAATTAGAAGTTCTTCAAGACATTCTGGGCACCAAGGTTACTGCTGCACAGATAACTTTCTCTCTTGGGACAGATATAGTTCATGTATCTTCCTCCAAGCAACTGTGGCTTCTGATACTAAGTTCTACTCTACATTATAAATGCCATCGTATTATGAAATCCAGCTACAGTCATGATCCCAAGTACTTCTGCATCCTGCTCTTCAACCATGGTCAACCAGGTCTTAATCACATGTTCTAAACCTACTCCACAGCTTAAGTTCTTCAACCTTAACCAACCAAAGATGTCTCAACAACCCATAGACAGCTAGCAGTCACAAAGTGGTGGCTTCCTTCCTTCTCATTATTCTTACAGAATAAAAACTAGAAGTTGATTTAACATTACCTGGTGGGACACTGCCAGGCAAACAGTCCCCCAGTCACCATGGGGATGCTTACAGCATGGAAAGTGCCCCAAGAACTATTAAAAAGCAGTACTAATTATAAAACTGCACAGCTTCTGGTCTAAAGCAAACTAAAGCCAAGACCTTTGGTTCAGCCAAAACTCTGGCCTTGTTCTCTACAAACTTCCCCAGTCTGAATCCTTCCCAGAGGCTGCAGTTCTTCACAAATTGCTCCAATGTGGAGTGGTCCAGTGGGGTGGTCTTTCAGAACAGATTGCTCCAGCCTCAGTCCCCCATAGGGTCACAAGTCCTGCCAGCAAACCTGCTCCAGCGTGGGCTCCTCTCTCCATGGGGCCACAGGTCCTATCAGGACCCTGCTCCAGTGTGGGCATTCCACAGGGCCACAGCATCCTTTGGCACCCACCTGCTCCAGCATGGTGGATTGCAGTTGGGTATCTGTTCCACCATGGACCTCCATGGGCTGTGGGGGTGACAGCCTGCCTCACTAAGGTCTTCACCAGGGGCTGCAGGGGAATCTCTGCTCTGGCACCTGAAGCACCTCAAGCCCATCCTTCTGCATGGACCTTGGTGACTGAGAATTCTTTCTCCCACATATTCTCCTCTATTGTGCTTCACTTATGCAGACCATTTTTTCTCCCTCTTAATGACTACATTATCCCAGAGGTGCTACCACTGCTGCTGACAGGCTCAGTCTCTGACAACATCTGGAAGCCACCTGGCATTGGCTCCAGTGGACACAGCAGGAGCCTCTAGCAGCTTCTTACAGAAGCCACCCGAGCTATCAAAGCCTTACCTTGCAAACCCAACAAAACCACTGAAGCTGGCAGCTCCACACAGACATTAAACTTGCCTGCTGCCAACTCAATGAACAGGCTTTCTGCTTCAGGAAATAAAATTACTGTAAGAATAGTGATTAATTAATAAAATCAACAGAGCAAAACTTAATGTTTTGCAAAAGTACTGAAAGTGGAATGTTAACCAAAACAGACAGCTTTAGGGAGAAGAACTTTATAGTATTTGATTGTCAAGCCACATGACAATGACTGAATACAGACAAGTAAAAGTGACCTTCAATGAATATCACTTGAATTAACTTCCCCTTTCCCTCATAGGCATAGCAAGTATCTAATGCAGAATAGCAAGCAGGTGCTGGAGTCCATACAGTCTTAATTAGAAATAAAAAAACCATGTATTCATACTTTGAAAAATCACTCACCTTTAAAATGTCAAAGTTGGGCATAGAAGTAATCTTCTACCACTTACTTTAAAAAAACATAAAAGCTGTAATGTTTTTTGGTACATTGCTTGTACATTTGCCATAGACTGTTAAGGTGGAAACTGTTGAAAGCTAAAAACCATACAACTCTACATAAAATTTCTTGGCGATTCATACTCTAATATTCACAAATTGTGGAGAACTTTACCTGTTGCTAGATAAATGGGGTGGTTGTTTGCTGGACTCCATGCCTGCACAGCTGTTCGCTCAATTTCTTTTAGCTTCATTTTCTAGACTCTGAAACAAATTTCACAGAGTTTAGAACAGAGAGATAAAGTTGATGTGAAAATATTCACATCAGAAACAAAATATTCCCTTTACCATGATGAGAACACATTGCTTTCAATAGAGTGAAGTTAATTGCTACTTCCTGAGGTATCGAATACAGTTTTACTGGAATGAAGCAGAATATTCAAGAATTCATTAAAAAAATACACCCCACAACCCCACTGTCTGACCCCAGATTTTTCACATACAGCTCTCTTTTTCAGATGTCCTAATTACAGGAGAGTTACAGAAAAAGGAAGGGGATCTAAATTAAACAACATACTTAAGTGTTCAGTCCAGGCCGGTTTAAATCAGCTGCAGAAATTAATTTAAACTAATGTATTTTGCTCTAGCGCTAGTTGCTCTCGCTGAACAAGCTAATGTCAGTATATACATAAGCAAAAAGGGAGCAGAAAGAATCTCACAGCAGGCTAAGTTCCAAGCAGAAAAGTGACGTGGCAACAGAAAACAAAGTGCAATGCTATCATGGGCCAATTCAGTTAATGTACTTTGTTCTTGCTCCTCTGAAAAGCAAAAGGAAAAAAATAATTTGACTTTCTCTTTGAGACTGCAAATGGTAGAAGGTGAGAAGAAGTAATCCAAAAGTAACTACTGGGTTTCAATCTCAGCACTGACAGCAATTCTTTTTATTTACTCCGGATAGATCAACTGACACCTGTAAAATGGGAGCAAAATTTCCCCATGACTCTGGAGAGACATTAGTTGGGCAATAATGTAGCAGGTTAACTGAAAGTCAAACACCAACAGCAGGTAGCTGGGAGGGTGCAAAAGTAAATATAAATACAATACAAATATAATAATTATACAAATTATCACTCTGTGTAGGATTCCATTCTTGCTTAGGAGAAAGCACCCAGCACCTCTCCATCACTGACCACAAACAGGCCTTCTAAGCATCATAAATGATGTGTGGACATAGCACTCACAGGCCAGTGGGGTCACTCTCATGAGCAGTTCCTGAACCTTTTGAGCTTGGCTGCACTGCAGTCTTTAAACTCTAGCTAAACAGAACTGTTAACTATGCACTCAGATGGTATCATGGTGAATAAAGTAAAACTATCAGCAGGCAGCACAGCAAAACCCTCTGCATCTTGTCAGCTTGCTGTGATTAACCTCTCCTGGTTACCTGACACTGTTTGTGTAAACCACAATCGGCATCAAGGCCCTCTGTTCAGATGCAGGGCTGCAAGTCTCAGTGCTTCACAGGTTGGTTTTACTCAGGCCAGAGTACAGGTGCTACTTCATAAATGTACCTTGCTGTGGTCACCCCCTGTCTGGCCAAACCATCAAAAAGAAACCCTCAAAATAAACACCCCTCAAAAACAATGCAGTTTTGAAAAAGCCTTCCATCATCTTGTGGCTTATAAGAAACTATGGCCTCCTGAGGTCCACACAAGGAGGAAGTTTGGTCAGCATTACTTCTTGGGCTTGAACCTCCTAGCTAATAATTCTACAGCTTTTTTTAGGGTTTCTTCTCCCTCACCAATAGGAAGTTAAAGATATCCTCTCTCTCTCCCAAGCATTATTAGGATATGCTGATTGATTACAACCTATTTAATGTTTTTTAGCATTAGTCCACAGCAGTGTGTCCTAAAGCTCAAACTGCTAACTGCTATTCTCACATTAAGCTTAACCCAACTTAGTTAAGGCCCAACAGAATTTAAAAGAACTCTTGTACAATTAAAAAATGCAACTATTTCTTTATGCTCCCTAGGAACAGAGGTGGAAAGATCATCTCCTCATCACCATAACAAATCTCTAAAGCTTACTTTCCAATCTTCCAGTGCACACTTTGTGGGGTACTTGTTAGGGGTCCACTGCACTCTCTCTGTGGTGCATCTGTCAAGATGTTCCAGCACCTACTCATGTGTCCCATACTTCTGCAGGAACCCTGTCCAGGTCTCCTTCCTTCATTGTCAGAGGGGAATGAAAATATCCACAGAAGTCAGGTGAATCTGCTAGCAACAGTCTATTGCACTTGGCTCTACCTGACTCCACTGATGTTGGGGGCAGGACAGCTGGTATGTTCCTTACCAGTCCCTTTCTTGCCTTTTCCTCCTCAATCACAATCCATCAGTTGTAGCAGCTGGCTGTACACTCAGGCCTCACTGCTTCTTGGTTTTTGAGAGGGCAACTTCCCAGTGAACGTTAAAAGAGACCAGCCAAGAGGCCTGTTCCCTAGAGGAAATTACCTGGTAAGGAATCAGTGAAGAGTGCAACTATCACAAATTTAGTCAGGTGAACAGTACAAGCTCTCCCTCCTTAGCTCTGTGCTAGACTGACTGCATGGCTGAAATAATTTACATTTAATGTGCAAAGATAAGCTGCAAAAATTGTGCAGAACAGTATTGATAAATTGTTTGACTTTTCTTGTCAATAGAGCATTTTACATAAGAAAGTCAATCACTGCATCCCTACTGCTCTTTTTTCACAAATTTAAGCCAGGACAGAATGTGAAGGTAAAGTGTCTTGGTCATGGTAACCTGTCCAGATGGAGGAAAGCAAACACCACTCCATTTAGAGTGGCTCAATGTCAACAGAACAACTGTAGAAGTGCTGGATCATAGGTATTGAACAGGTTCACTGTGTCCCTGGCCCTAAAAGCAAACCAGCTGTGGTTCCAACAGACTTGAGAAGGTCCACAGAAGATGTGTAAGAGGCCAAAGCATCACAGTATCACACCATCTATTAAGAATTTCTGAGCAGTTCAGCTCCACTGCAGCTGAGGCTCTGCAGAGATGCAGCAGCATTTCCCCCTTAAGTCAGTAAACTCTGAGTTTGGAAGGGAAAAAAAAAGCCTGATTTGAGTCTCACTCTTAGAGAAGTGATCCTTCTATACACTGTGCATGTCTGTATCCAGAAGAGGACTCACAATCCTTAAAGCAAGAAAAAGCCCTTCTTTAGCAAACTCTTGTGGCTGCCTGAGAAAAATTCCAAAGTATTGAACTCTTCCACAGAAGAATTTTTAGGGACAGGCTGCCACCTGCTGTCGTCTCTCAAAATAGCATCGAATACTTCCAAGAAAGTTCATGCTTTTCTCAGGACCTCTAATTAATTCATCATGACAATTCCTCACCCTTTTCTACAGACATCCATCCAATTACAGATCTAACGTATTAATGAATCTCAGCCCCAAAGGGAGTGGAAGGACAGAAAGAAGCATTTCCCCACAACTTTCCTCAGCCATAGCTTCCTGCACAGACCTTCAAGGGTAACAGAGCCTACAATGCAAAACCTGACAGGTCAGAGCACCCCTCACCACTGAGAAATGGAGAGCATGCAGCTAAAGAGTGAAAATTCCCAAATCACAACAGACCATGCAAACATTGCTGTCAAAGGCAAAAACTCCTCACCTTTGCTAGCCTGAAATACTTATGGCTTTGCAGTACATTACGAAAGACCATGGTTATTAATGAGCTGACCCTCAAAGCTGTCATGATAATTATCCCTGATAGCATTCTAGTGAGGCCTTCTCTCTCTTGCACCATCCAGATGCTGTCAATCAGAAATCCCCTCCCACTGACTTTCCCAGTCCTCCTCCTGCCACTGGACATCCAAGCATTCCCCTCTGAACAGTTCCTGCTGATATTGGACTTCCAGCACGGCACACAAAGGCTGATAGGCTGATCTCCCCCTACTTAGCTGAGAGTGAAGCTTGGGCAGAACAAAAAAGATTTGTCCAAGGTCACCTGGGTGACAAGCAGCCACCCCAAGACCTGAGCAGCCCCTCAGCCATGGCACAATGGTTAAGACACAAACTGTTCCTACAGTTTCCACAACCCAGCGTCGATTTAAAATCTCTGTACTGCCCCTTCCGTTCGCCCTGTTCTGACACCCTCCTTCGGCAGCTCCCCAACACCCTATGGCCAGGCTGTTCTCGTATATGCTTATTATAAACCCCGATTACAGAAGGCACGGAGGCACTCAGCTAATCTCAGCTAATCACTGGTGTGTGCAAGGTGGGGTTGTTGCAGGGCAGGGCTCAGCACATTCCTCCATGACAGCTCCCATGGTATATAAAGAAACTTCTTGTGCTCTGCGCACTTTCAGAAGCTGTTGCCCATTGCATAGCACCGCTCAGACGGCAGTGCACACACGTCTCAAGTGTGCTTGTCTGAGCAACAGCAGCACCCCACGGGATGGTGACAAAGAGCGAGGGTCCAGGAGGAGAGCATTGACCTCGGACACCGGTGTCAGACACGGGCTCTGGGCTACGCCAGAGGCCTCTCCGCGGCCCAGGTCACACAGTGAGCTCCCCCGCCCGCTCTCCGCCGGCCGGCGGAGGGGAGACGGGGCTCCCGGGGCAAGGACGGGGCCACGGGACCCGGGAGCGGAGTCGTGACACCGACAGCGAGGCGGGCAGGGCAGCACGGCAGCCCTGGGCTGGGGGGACGGGGGCGAGGCAGGGCAAGGGCGGTCCTCGGCCCCTGGCTCGGTCTCCGGGGGACGCGGGGCCGAGCCGGGGCGGGGCGGGGGGCGGGCGGCCCTTACCGGCTGGCTGCCGTGCCTCCCGCGCCGCTCGCTCCCGCAGCCCGGCGCTCCGACGGTGGCCGCGGGGAGCCCCGAGCGCCGCCCGCCCCGCCCCGCCCCGCCGCGCCTGCGCGGGAGCGGCCCCGGAACCCGGCCCCGCTCCGCCGCCCGACCCGCCCCGCCGCCCCTGTGCCGCGCCCGGGCAGCCTCTCCCTTCGCAAGGTACCTGGATCGGCTCCGTCCATCGCCCCCGGACGGTTCATGCTGGACCGGCTCTGCTACGGCTGCCCTCACGCCCTTCCCCCCCGGAAGAACTTTGCCTTAGCTACAAATTTAATCCATCCTGAAGGCGTGCAGAAGGGAATGTATTTTTCTAAAAAATATTTTAACTGCCAGGAAAAATTATCCAGAAGGACCCAGGATCCCTTACATATCTCCTGCTTTAAGAAAAAATTGCCTACATTACAAACTCCATTTTTAAGGATTTCTGAGCCATATTATCTGCCCAACCCATTATGCCTTCCTCATGATGAAAACCATAATTAAGTTACCGTGTGGGCCTTGAGCTGCCTCAGTGCAAGTGCTGCACTGTCACAAACACCACGGCAAAGTTCCTATTACTGCTCTGATCATCTTCATTTTGCTTGAAGACTCTTAAAACTCTCATAACATTGTATATAGTGCTGTCACGTAACTGCTGTGGAATGGTAATTCTTGACTGAAGTATCCCTAAGGAGTGTTTTACTCTGCAAAACAAAATTCAGTTTTAAGGTGCCCACAGTTCAAAATAAAACCACTTAAAAACCCTTCTGGGATAAAACATCATTGACCATAACTTAAAAGGAAGCACTCCTGTAACTAGAAGAGAAAGTGACAGATTACAAAAGCTATGAGGAATGTTGATTGTTAAGCACCTTCAAAGGAGTTACAAATATTCATATGCAAATAAAACTATGTCTTAGCATTCAATCTTGTAACTCCCTTGAACATATATCCTTACAGAAACCCCTACACAAAAATCAAGCTAATAGTCCCTTTAGAATTTGGGGTTTCAAATCTTTACCGACAGAAAAACCATGAATCACTGTCTTTATATACCTGCTTCTCTTAAAGCACCAAACCATGAGCCATGACAGGGTGCTGAGAGAAAGCATCCAGTTCATAGGAAGCACCTGGAGCGGACCAAGCCCTCAGCCTTCTGTGATCACCCACTCCTGCAACTCAGCAGTGGGGTCTCAAGCATAGCATGGCACACTTGAGAGAACATTCACTGTAAAACAGTACTAAAGGTACTATCTCCTCCAGTAATGAGGGAGAAAACCCCATGTTAAAGGAAGAGTGGAGCTGGACAAATCTAGATGATTAGTGTAACTGTATGAATAACTTTCCCAAGCAAACTGTTGCTGAAGCCATAGGAGGTCTGAGACCAGTGGTTTGCAGAAAAACAGGCAGACTTTGTGAGTCAGATGTAACTCCAGGTCAGGTGGACGAACTCAGGCCATAAAGGAACAATTCTGGGCACCTGTGCACTTGGACCAAAACAGGTCCGGCCAGAGCTGAAATTGCTGAGTAGCCTCTTCATAGAACTGCTGTCCACATAGCTCTGCTATCAGCTTCAAGCTACCACACTGCAAGGCTCTGTGCCTCATGAGTGCTTCCTACTTGGTTGTGCAAACTTCACTTGAGAGAGCATCTAGACCAGGAAGAGATCAACTCCCAGCAAGGGCAGACAATTACCCACACAGTAAAAGACTCCCAAGGACTGGCACTTGCCAATCTGTTTCTCCCTGTCATTGCACAGTACATGGTGATGCTCCAGTTCAACTCACAGTGGCACCTGCATTAAACACCTTGGTAACAAGCAGTATTGCCTACATAAACAGGCACAGTTGAAGGAATGTTTGTGCACAAGGTATATAAACGAGCAGCAGTCCTAGAACTGTGCTTCTAACTTTGCCCCACAGATACTATGCCATTTTAAAAAATGGCAAAGGTCACTCCATTCCATTAGCTACAATTCAGCCTTCTCAAACCAACAGAAGACAACCAGGACAATAGGTGTCATTGATGTATTTCATGCAGTTATCAGTTGAACATTGAAGAACAAGTGTTAACATATGCCAGTGTACACTAGAGAAGATGCTTTCTCCAGCAGAACTGACGGAAATGTAGCACTTGAACAACTTTTAAATTTCATAGTGTATCACCGTTGGTGGTGCTTTATTGGGATCTCCTCCTTTCTCCAGATACAGGTCATTGAAAGGATATTGCTTCGGTCCCTACAAGGAGAGACAAAGACTGTCAATTCACCAAGCAATTTAAGGGATAAGAGGAAAATGTCTCATCCCATCCCCACCCAAATGAAGACTTATCATTTTTATCTAACTTTCTGTTTCTTTAATGCTTGAGCTAGAATACTAGAGTATGAGGAAAGTAAATTCAGAAATAGGGGGTTCCTTGCATAAATTTTTTTAACGGAAACATTAAGGCAGTCTTGCTTTTAATCTTAATCAACAATTTATCTCACAGCATGAGGATAATACATTGCAAAAGCTCTTTGTGTATTCAGACACATTTTTTAAGAGTACATTCCCCAAATGGTACAGCTCATGAGATATAACTAAAAGCACAGGCCAGGAAAAGAGTTAAAGGATCTCACTTGAGCAGATGCACACATAGGGAAGGAGAGTACCTCAAACAAGACAGGATACTTTAAGCAGCATAGTTAAAATTAGTTCCCTGTGAACAGGGACTGCCCACTATGAAGCAGAATCTGTCAGCTGAGCCAGGCCATACAAGAGAACAACTCAGGCTAGGTAAGGCCACAGGACATCCCTTGGCCAATCCACTGCCAGCAGCAGTTTTGCATTCATACCCATCACTCATCTTCAGCAAAACCACTCTTCTGGGCATTGGCAATGACAAGAACCACAGCTACTTTTCCTCCCTTTACCCTTAGGTTTTACTCACCACAGGCCTGTAAGATGGGTAGATCGTTCCAAGACCAAACATGATCAGCATTGTGCTCAAAAAGATAAGGAAGTGTTTGGTCATGGTGTGCCAGGGAACGACAGTGGGGGATGTATCAACCCGGTTCCGAATGTACATGTCAAAGTCCCAGTGCATCTACAGAACAAAGGAAAACCATTGCACAATTACCAACAGTAGTCAAGCTGCTTTTCTCAAGGGAAGCAGCATATTATAGCATTCACAAAACTGCCACCTGTTTCATCTCTACTTCAAAAGTGGAGAGAAAGCCACAGAGGAGGTACATGGTTTACCTACAGTCACAACAAATTGTTGCTTACAGTAAAACTCAAAAGACTCTACATTTCATCCTGTGCTTGTACCAGGCAACATGCTTAAGTATAGGATGGCAGCAGTTTTTATTTCTATGCATAATCATTCCACCTCAGTTTGCTCCCCAAGACCATTGGAAAGGAATGGTATAAACTAGAACCCTCATTAATGGAAGCTCAGACATGTACCCAAACAGAAGCAGTGTTACTTCAAACAAAGATGCAACTACCTGACACTTGGGACCTGGTCCCTTAAAACAGGTAGAGAACCTGCTGCTGTTACTCCAGGACAAGAGCAGGGCTGGTAGCAAGCTAATACCCTTCCTGATAGAAGCAGAAGGACATTTAAGCTTCTGCCTTGAAGTATGAAAGTCCCAAGCATGTTCTGCCTGTAGTCTCTTTTCACATTAATAAATGCAGAAAACTTATTATTTTGCAGCTCAAGTACTGCCTCCAGATTCCCAGCTCTAGCTCCCCCAGAGCCATTTACTATTAAACCCAGAGCCAGACTGAACAGAAGTTGAAGTTGCCTAAATGAAGGCATCTGCTGACACCTGGAATACACCAGTATATTCCTCTTGGTTCCCAACTGCCAACATCATGTGCAAGGACTTGTACACAAGCCTTCCTGCAGCAAGCACTTCAAAACCATAAAATCAACATGGGTTTTTTGCATGTGCTTTTACAGTCATTACAACATGCACTTTGCTGTGGCACATGTTGAAATGCTCTGACATGGTTTTACTCTGATATATTACACACACATACTTACATGAACTCTTGCTTTTAGTAAAGAGCTTGCAAGTCAGTTAGCAAGCTCAGTAACTGCAGTCAGACTGCAGTCATTTACAAAATGATCACGCATTATGGGAAGAGCTACTCTTAGAAGGCATTTGAGGAACTTAGATTTCCAAAGTTAGCATAGGAGCTCTATTCAGATTTGTCTTAAGGACAGGTTGCAAACTTCTTTTAGAGAGAACATCCTTATTTGTAGTCTACCTCAAAAATGCCCTGGAGTAATAAAACAACAGTAAGTACTTCCATTGCACTAAAAGGACTTTATTCAAATGGAGGTTTTTTTGCTAAACAATTCTGAACCAGGCTCTCATACTGAGCCCAATCAGGCACATAAAATTACTCCTGCAGGGAAAATTAAGTTTGTAAAGTCTCTCTTTTCACATGTAATAAGTTAACTGTCCTCAGCACTTTGACAGTATTTACCCAGATGGCCATAGCCTAACTTTGCCTTGAACACACTATCCCTGCTTGCACAGGCACCACATACCTGCACTGGTGATGAAATGACACAAATATTTCAACAGAAAGCACCAACAAGATGCACATGTTAGAATTTAGTAACAGTAGCATTGGTGAGCAACTTGAGAAGTGGTACTAGCATTCCTACCGGCTCTCCCCAGTTATGCCTCAGTTCTGGCTGGTCCCACTGGTACCAGGGGTCTTTCTCGAATTGAGACTTATGAGGGAGCATGGGATAGTCACCATACCTATGAGAAACAAACAAAACATAAAAACACCAAACATAAAGAAATATGTACATATTTAGATACAATTTGTAGGAAAGACTATAAGACAGGCCTAGGGAAATAGAAGAATTAAACATTACTTTGTTTTCATACCTTTTATGCATATACATTTTTGAAATGCACTGAAACAACTAGCACAACAATAATTACCTTGATACCAGCCACCATAACAAACAGCAGTCCCCAAACTGGCCTTTTTGGGCTATACTAGATGAAACAAAACACAAGCCTAACTAAAATATGGAACCCTAGTTATGTTGGCACATGTCGAAGTATACCCCAACATTTCAGACATTTCCAAAACCTTTATTCTAGAGATGCCTGTCAGTTCATCACACTTGGCCTTGCACTACAACAGCATATGAACTCTCGTATTTCTCTCATGAAGTCTCTCGTATTCTGTTCACACAGGCCTATAACGCATTCCATTCGTTCCCATTTTAAAACACTGAAGTGCCTTCAAAGCTCTGAGCTCACAGGCATCAGTCCAGCAAAGGCAGGCATTCACCAGGGACTACCAGCCTGCAGCACCTCCCCACAAAGCCGGAGCTGCCGCCCCGGCCCGCTCCCGGCTGCGGAACAACCGCACCACCCAGCTCACCCGAAGCCGTCGTCAGGGTAGGGCTGATAGTCCTCCACCCGCATGTTGTACTTCTTGGCAGCGGCTGCCCGCTCCTCCGGAGTCCGCGGATAGGGCCCAGGCAGCATGTCCTGCGACATCTCCGAGGCTGCGGGAGAGCAACGCGGCTGGGTGGGCGCGGGTCCCGCCGGCAGCCGCAGCCAGGCCGGGGAGGTCGCGCCGCCCTCTAGCCCCGACACGGCAGTCACAGGCCCGCCGCCCCACACAGCCCCGCCCCGCCGCCGATCCCTCGCTCCAGCCTCCCCGCTCACCCGCCCGTGCCCCCGGAGGCGCCGCCAAGGCGGCCCGGGCCGCCCTGAGCCCGGCGGCCGCCCGGGGCCAGAGGACACCGCGGAGAGCGCCCGCCGCCATCGCTCCCAGCGCGCAGGCGCAGCCGCAGCCGCCGGAGGAACGGAGGGGCGGGAAGGGGAGGGGCGGCGGGAGCGGGGCTAAAGGGGCGGAGCCAGAGAGGGCGTGGTTTGTTTATTTATGGGCGGGGCATTGGCGGGTGGGGCTATAAGGGGGCGTGGTTTGTGGAGGGCGGGGCCGTGGGGGCGGGGCTCCCGGGCTGGCTCTCCCGCCAGCACAGCCCCGCCGGGCTGAGCCAATCGGCCGCTGTTACTGTAATGCTGACACGGGCTTCATGGACGGAAAGGGCATCGGTGCCATATTTTGCTCTGTCTGTCACCGTTTGAAGCGGGGCAATGGGGATTTGTGGCAGGTGCTGCCCTGCAGACGCGGGAAGCCTCCTGCGGAGCAGCCGGATCGATGCTCAATCGGGTCGATGCCGTGCCTGGCGGCGTTATGCAAATCGCCTTCTTTGTATCAGTATCAATATTATTAAAGTCAATACCCTAATGTAATCGTCTTATCTCCATGGATCCAGGGGAAGGTGGACAGCAGAAATGGCATGTTAATTTAGCAATGTGATTCTTCAAATGTGAGCAATGTATTATTGTAAATAAAATCAATACGAGCATTAAAGGATTTTGCAGTTTACTTCATTATGTAAACTCTGTGGTAGTTGAACTCATTTTCCTTCAGTTATTCACATCAGCCATAATGGGTAATGTCTCTATAACGATTTACATTATAAACCTTTGCAGCTCAAAAACTATCACAGACAATTTGTCATTAAAGCCATTTCTTCTAATAACAACATCAATTGTAAACCTAATAATTGAATGAAGATAGTGATGAGCCACAAAAATATATCTGAGATACACCATGCCTGAGATGGGGGGCTTTATCACCGACAAAGAACAGCATCCTTTCACTTATCCCAAAGCAAGGTCATTTTATGGATGGTATTTTAATTCAGCCAACTCCCTTATGAATGAGTACGCAGTCAAGTTATTCAGTTATCTAATAAAGTCATTAGCTCAGAGCCCAACCCTCCAGTGCAGATGCTGCTGCTGTTTTCCGTGGAGCAGCATTTGGTGCCTGTCCCACCTCTGCAGCACACAGCGCTGTGGGGTCAGCACTGGGAGTGAGGACCTCTGGTTCCCAGTGACTTGGGCTCAGGCCTCACTGCAGGTCTGGATTTGGGTCAGCTGCGTCTTACATCACCTCTTCACCGCTGGGTATTTATTTTCTGACTTACGTTTGAATTTTCCACAGCTGTGTTTCAGGGTTCCTAAGCACCCAAATATATTTGCAAATACACTGTAAAAAATGTTATTAACCTGTACAGCAGAACTGCTGTGGATTTAAAAGGTGAGAGGGCATTCATTTTCCTACAAACTAGGTATATTAATAAATTTTGGAAGAACAAAAACAAATTGCAATATTCTCATAAAGGCAAAGTTCTGTGCAGCCAGAAGAACAAATCCCAGCTACTGTAAAATGAAAACCACTGCATGCCAGAGACCAAAATTTTCTCCAGCACTGATACCTAATGTGGCATGCATTCTTGGGGAAAATCGACCATCATTCTTGCTGTTTGCAGATTAAAAGCCACATGTAGACTTTGCCTCACGTAATAAACATACAATAAGAAAATAATTCAACAGCTTCTGCTTCAGTCAGACAGTTCATGAAATCCTGCTATAATGACGCAGTTGCCATCACAAGCTGGGTGTTAGCTGCGCCAGGCAGTACTACGCTTTTTTTTGGTAGCAATTGTTAATTAAACTTGTCGTTTTCAGGCGCAGAATTGCACGGTACATTTCCCACGTCCAGCGGGCAGCGCTGTTTCCATCAGGGACACGGAAATGCCCGGGGAGCAGCGCTGGCGCCCGGCGCGCTGCCTTTGAGGAGCAGGGGCTGCCGGCTGCAGGCACGCAGGGCGGGGCACGGGGCCCGGCAAGGAGGCTTCACAGCCGATCCCTTCTGTTTTCCGCAGCAGGTGTTCCCCGCCTGCGCTCCCGGCCGCAAGGAAGGCCCGACAGCCCTGCGAAGGCACAGCAGGCGGAGAGGCGCCGAGCCCCCTGCAGCCTCCGCCCGCGAGGGGGCGCTGCTGCCGCAGCCGCCGCTCCCTCCCCGTCCTCTCTATGGTGTTCCTCTGTCCTCCGCCTGCGCCCTCCGCTTCCGGCGTTGCCATGGGTGCGCAGCTTCCGCTTCCGGCTGCCTAGGTCCGGGCTCTCCGGCGGAGGTGGCGATGGCGGCGGCCTCGTCCTCCTCCTCCTCCTCCTCCTCTTCTTCCCCCTCCTCCTCCTCCTGCTCCTCCTCGGCGGCGGCCGCGGGCTGCCGGGAGGGCCCGGCGGTGGCGTCCGGGCCCGGCTGGAGCGACTCCCAGTTCCGCCGCTACTCCTTCGAGACGCGGCCCATCCCGCGGCTTAGCCACAGCGACCCCCGCGCCGAGGAGCTCATCGAGAACGAGGTTAGGCGGGTCCCGGGCGCACTCACCTCCTAGTCCCGGCCCTGTCCCTCCGGGGTACCGCGCGGGCTCCGCTGTAGCCGCTGTCCTGCTTCTCTTTGCTGCAGTGGACTTTTTTCTTCGGCGCTACAGCGTTGAGTTGTGAAATTCGCGGGAAACGTTTGCTTTAAGCCCTTTGTTGTCGGGATGGAAGTCATGGAAACGTTGTGTAAAACCGTGGGCACGTATTGGTTGTTTTCTAAGTGCGAGCGGCCACAGGTGTAAATGTTCCTTTGCAGTGGTGGCTCTTGTATTGATTCTGTACCAGCTCAGTCTCGTTTTGGTAAGTTTGCTAGGACGGATTTGAAGGAAAGTCTGCAAGAAGGGAGGTTGTGCATGCACAGCTTCAGAACACAGCACTGCCATCCTTGGTTAGGTTGCTTACTACTGGTAGATGAGGAGATAGGCAGTGTCCTTTGTCTTTCTTTTGTGATTTTTTTTTTTTTGCTGTAGAAGAGATGGTCAGTTTTTTGATGGCTGGTTATTTGCAATCCTTCGAGAAAACAGATGCATTCTATTTCTGGACTCAGAGGTATCTTTCTGCTGGCATTTACCCCTTCACAGCTGAGGCTGCAAGTGACCAGCCAAAATCTACTGTGTCTCCTGGCTCCGTGGCAGGACCAAGCAGCCCAGAAGTGTTGCCAGCTTGTGATGGTCTAACCTCGCTGATAGAGATTGGCTAAGTAGATAGTGCAATCTGTGCCATAGCTACCACTGTAACCCCAGGCCACCACTTTCTTAAAACTTCCTATCATGTCTTGCTTGTTTTTCTCCCCAGAACAAGGTGTCTGATTACTTCAAATGCCTTTTCCAATGCCCTGTTTTGAAAGGGAGTTTTTGTGGGTGCAGTAATGAATGTGATCATTCTTATGTTCAAGAGGTCCTTGAATCAATCAACTTCCTGTTTCTCTCCAGGAGCCAGTGGTGCTGACAGATACGAATCTGGTTTATCCTGCTCTGAAATGGGACCTGGACTACCTCCAGGAAAACATTGGCAACGGGGACTTCTCTGTGTATAGTGCCAGCACACACAAATTTTTGTACTACGATGAGAAGAAAATGGCCAATTTTAAGAACTTTAAACCCAAGTCAAGTAGGGAAGAGATGAAGTTTGCAGAGTTTGTGGACAGACTCAAAGAGATACAGCAAAAAGGGAGTGCTGAGAGGTAAGTGATATGTGGAGTGTGGAGGTTTCTCTGTTTCTTCAGGTCTAAGCAGGGGCTAAGTGTCTCTTCAGTGACTGTTAAAATGTCTTGAATTTTTTAAACATTTTGTTTCTTTTTAATAGCCCTGCTTTTCCTCCAGGGCTGTTTGACAGCAGCCTTGTTATCTTATTAAAAAAGTCATACTTGACAAACTGTTCTGCACACTGGCTGTAGCAATTTATTTATTTTCTTCCTTTTCTGTGTGAGGCAGGGCTTGTATAGAGAAAGAATTAAGCTGCACTTTCTTTTGGCAGACTGTGGTATTAGTAGAGAAGTTTGTTATCTGATGAAAAGGTACAAGCTATGGCACTCATGCTTTCCCACAGAATCCAAAGGCAGCTGTAGCTAACCCTCTTTGGCAAATATGAGGCCACAGCATTTGCTGTGTACAGGTGTACCTGTGCCACTAACGGAGCTTTAAGTTCCTGAGAGGAGCTTCAAGTGGAATATAACCACCAGCAGCTGTACTTAAACCCTTAGTGTTTTCAGTCACAGTCCTCTAAAAGGACTTACAGATGCTTAATTGGAAGCAACACTGTATCCATGCCCACTTGTCATCTGTGCCTTTCTCTTCTTTTTTGGCTTTGGATGTGCTTTTTCCAAGAGAGAAGGCAGTCCGTGCTCTTAAAAATGTGTTTTTCTTCCAGCATTGCAGACAGCAGTCTGTAATACTGTAATTGTTGGTATAGATGCTTGATTCCTCTGATAGTCTATGTCTGAATGTAAACATGGCTTTAAGTAACTTGCTACTGAAATGTGCAGGCTCTCCTGAGCCCTCTTTTTCCCTCCTGTACTTCTGCTAGAACAGGTAACTGATATTGCACATGAGTTAGTGTGCTGGCATTTATCCAAGGATTAGACATGAACATAGTTGATGATTGCCAGTCTGTTTAGAGCTTCCTCCTCCTGCCCTGCGAGGAGTTGTTCTTGCTTAAAATTATGTTTTTCCCTAGTAATTGTTCAAGCTGAACTGAGTTCTGTTCTCTCCTGTATTGGGAAACCTTTTGGCAAATCTGGGGACTTTTTGAAACTGTTTCCTTCCACAGGTGTTTAAGGTGTGTAGTGATAGAACAGAATCTCCAGGAAATATTTCTCTGTTTTGAAATCTTTTGGAAGAGACAGAGATGTGGCTGTGTTCCTGACGAAGCTTAATACTCGATTTCTGCTTGTCTCTTGGAAAATTCAGGCTATATCTACAGCAAACACTGAATGACACAGTTGGAAGGAAGATTGTGGTGGATTTCCTTGGCTTCAACTGGAACTGGATTAACAAGCAGCAAGGCAAACGTGGCTGGGGTCAACTGACTTCTAATTTGCTTCTTATTGGCATGGAAGGTAAATAGTTTCCTCAGATTGGAGGAGGAAGGGAGAACTTGGGTCAGCAGTTCTGTATTTCAGTTCCAGAAGGTTTTTAAAACGGATTTTCCATTAGCTTCTATGTGTTCCTTCAGAGGAGGTAGTTTAAAGCCTTGGGTTGGGAGGGGACTGTTGTCACAACTTAATTTGGGTTATAAAGAGGAAACAAGGAAAGGAATAGCCTTTATTTTGCCAGGGATGTACTGTGAATGCCTGAATGTAATGTGCTCATGGAAAGGCTCTGTGTGATGCTGGTGGGACAGTGTTTCCAGTAACTGCTAATCATATCCTGGGACCTGTTCACTGTTTTCATGCTTCAGGTGCTGTAGATTTATAAAGCTCGGAGTCTGCAGATTCAAAATGCAGAAGGGTTTGCAAGTTGAGCAGCATTAGACTTCTGGGCTTTTCTGAGTATGTCCAATGTCTGCCCAGGAGGAAATGTGATTATTTTGTGAAGCCTTTTTTCTTATTTGAGCTAGTACACTGTAAGGAGGAATTCTCTTTTGATTAAGACCTGATTTTTTTTCTTGGAAGGCTAGAGGACGGTGGGGAACTTGAAGATGGGTAAATTCTAAAAATATCTAGATGGAATAGAGTTCCAAATCCATGTGGAGCCTGACTTCAAGGCAGGTGTCTTAGAAGACAGAGGTACCACTAGACTGTTGACAAGGAGAACATTCTTGTAGAAAATAATCTCAATAACTGGGCAAGAAATGTACATAGTTTTGTGAAGCAGGATGGCCTATAATCAATGTGGCCAACATATGCAATTATAATTGTTCAATTACACAATTTGGATTTATTGCCCCCTTTACAAGAAGTCATACTCAACCTACAGTAGTTTGTCTTTGCCACTTGTTTTACTAGCTGAGAGAATTTAAGATAAAAACAGGCCATAAAAGAATCACTAATATCCTATTAACAGGTTATGCACAAGAGCCAAGGAATTGTCTTGAACCAGCATGTGCTAGAAAAAGGAATGTCTTTGCAGGAGTGTGTGATTGTATGATCTATCTAATGAAGTTATCATCTTTCTTGCAAGCCAAGAGAGTAATATCTGAATTGGCAAACAGCCTGAAAAACAGTTGTGAGTGGCACAAAGTGCCCCACTGTATTTAAAGATTTGGTTAAGTTTAAGATCTAGTGGCAACAGTCAAGCACTGTTAATCAGAGTGGGTGCTGTTGGAAGCTCCAGTGACAGAGATGGTTTACTTGTTTTCTTGCAAAACTTCTAGGACTTTTTTTCAAATCTGACTGATAAACTCCTTTTCTCTAGACTAATAATTTTTGATAGTCCCTTACACAACTTGTCGTTGAAACAAAGTGTTTTATGAAAAAGCTTCCTGTCAACATTCACCATCTGCTGTTCATTGAAACAAGCTGGAAATCCTAATCCTGTAGAGCATAAGTTGCTGAATATGGATTTAGAATGGAAATTAAGCGGAGTAGCAACTGCTCAATAAAGGCTGACTGATAGAGTGATCAGTTTGTAACATTCCTGTAGTCATTTTCCTTGTTTAGTTTCTGAATATGCAGGAGTGTCTTTTCTGTCTTTACCAGGACAAGGTATATAACTTGCAAGGAATGCAAGGAATGCAAGGAATATAACTTGCTTCTCTCTTTCGTACCTGTTCATGAGAGTGTCTTGATTATCTTTTCTCTCTGTGTAGGGAATGTGACACCAGCTCATTACGATGAGCAACAGAACTTCTTTGCTCAGATTAAGGGTTACAAGAGGTGTATCCTGTTTCCTCCTGATCAGTTTGAATGCCTCTACCCTTATCCTGTGCACCATCCCTGCGACAGACAGAGCCAGGTGAGAGTAGCAGATTTGTTCTCTGCTCCATGCCAAAAAGGGCATTTGTAAAGATGCTAGGTGGGAGGAAGCTGCACTGGAGTTAAAGCTGCAAAATACTTGCTGAGCTTTTGCAAAACCTCTGTTCAGATCTGTTAAGTGGTGAATGCATTGATGGAAGGACTGGTGGTTTTCTGTTTGTGTCTGGTCCCAACTTGGAAGTGCTAGGGCCACAAAAACCTTACTGATAGCATAACTGAGCTGCAGTTGCTAACTTCTTTGTTCTGTTTCATTGATCAAACACATTGGTCAAACACAGATTTGCTGACAGACAAATTGCAGGATTCCTGTCTAAACACTACTTTGAGGATACTTCAGGACCTTGCAATGACGTTAGGATACAAGTGGGAATGTAAAAACCATGTAGGGAGGACCAGGATGATTTGACACTGAGAGCCAATAACGAGGACTGTCATTGCAGGAAGTTCTTCTAAGCTTCTTGATGTTTTCTTCTATTAGGTGGACTTCGACAACCCTGACTATGAGAAGTTTCCAAACTTCCGGAATGTGGTTGGCTATGAGACGGTGGTGGGTCCAGGGGATGTGCTGTACATACCTATGTACTGGTAAGAAGGATGGCAGGACTGCACAGTGATAAAAACCAGAGGTTTGAAAGGTTTTCTACATCGTGTTGGGCTGGCTCTTAATAGTATTTTGCTTTGACTTCTCCAGCAACTGTGGTATTTTCTGTTATATCTTGGGCCAATACACTTCTAATTCCTGTCTGTTGAATGGGAATAGTAATTCTCTCTGAAGCCACATTAATTGTACATGTACTCCACAAACATGTGTGAGAAAGGGATTTATATTTGAATAAGGATAGCTTTCCAGAAGTTTTGAGGTCTTGATGAGGGAGATATAGGGCGATGCTTGTCTACTGCTGACTGAACTCATCGTCCAAGGTATTTCACTATAAGCTACAGCAATAGCTTTTCTTTTTTTTGTGTGATTTCCATGCAGGTGGCACCACATTGAGTCTCTCCTGAATGGAGGGATTACCATCACTGTGAACTTCTGGTACAAGGTCAGTATAAGCGCCTTCCAGCACAGCTTGGATAGCACTATCCCAGAGGATTTATTCAGGTCGAGATGTATAGGCACGCATTGTCAATATGAGAACTTCATGGCAACAAGTCCTTTGCTTCTGAAAGCTACTTTTTCCTCTTTTGAGTTGTGTGTGTGAAGAACTGGGTGACTGGGAGAAGGTGGAATGAGCTGCCAATTCAGGAAGCATGCAAATGAACTCTTTTTGATATTTCAGGGTGCCCCAACCCCAAAGAGAATTGAGTATCCATTAAAGGCTCATCAGAAAGTGGCAATAATGAGGAACATTGAGAAGATGCTGGGAGAAGCCTTAGGAAATCCACAAGAGGTATGGAAAAGAACCATGTGGTCACTGCTGTTGAAATTGTTAAGGTGTGATGCAAAACTTGAGATGACAGCTAGTTGGCTGTGCAGGTCCTGCAGTGAGGGTAGGAGAAAATAGATTGCTCTTTTGCTGTGAATGGTTCTTCCTGCGGTCTTCAGAAGGTCCTTTGCATACAAAAAGGCAAGGTCTTAAAATTATTATTCTGGAAAGGACCCCTACAAACAATGAAGTAGTTGTTCTTGTATGTGGGAAAAGGTGTACTTTGACTTTGGGCACTGCCAGGAAAGTGTTGTTCTCAAACACTCCTTAGCCATCTGTGCAGCAGTGATATTCATTATTTGCCAAAAAAGTAAAACTGTTTTACCTGTTGAATCCAAGTCTCTTAAATAACAGAAATCTCATGTATTAAGTCATGTGCTTCCTCTTTAACATGTGTCTTGCTCTTCTCCGAATTCTTTGCAATCTTAACCAGCTAATATATCAAAAAAACCCCTGAGGTACTAAGTCTGAAAAGACCGAGGTACTGAGAGTATGCCTTTAAAGATCTGATAATCTGAAAGTGGAAATGGGGGTTGAGGATAGAAATATTTTCATGCTTTGTAATCCTTACTACTGTGCAGAAACTCCTCTTTAGCCTCTCCCCTGAGATTATTTTTCTGCCATAACATACTGAACTTCCCTCTGTGATCAGGCAGTACTGAGACATGGGAGTGGTCTTTACTGAAAACAAACCTTAGCAAAATCATCAGTCCTAGCCCCACTTCTGACTGACCCCAAGGGCCAGAGAGGATTCATTGAGTGAAGTGTTCTTTCTCTGCTGTGAAAAAAGCAACCCCTGATGACTACTGACTCCCTTTAATTGCATCTACATAGAAATCACAAATGTAGAGTGGGAAGTGAAAATGTTTCAAGTGTGTTCCCAACCTGAATGGAATGTTTTGGTGTCACCTGAAGTCAGATGTTGATAGAGAATCCTGCAATTTTGGTACGATATTTTAAGAATGTGTTTGCGGGTGCCCCAGTGTTTTATCAAGAAAATACTTCAAAAGTGATTTGGTGTACCTCAGGCTCTGTGATGCAGAGGGAGTAGGCTGTGCAGCTGCCATTTCTGTGTAACTGTCCCAGCTAATGATCTGTTTTTCATTTAAACAGGTGGGTCCCTTGTTGAATATGATGATTAAGGGCCGGTATGACTAATGCCTGGTGTCCATGGGTGATGTTGGAGCTGCTTTGTTCACAAGCAATGGAAGATACTGAGCGCTAGTATTGCACGCAGCACTTAACAGACTGATGGGTTTCCTGGCCTATCCCAGCCCCACTACAATAAAGGGGACTACTGGAACTGCAAAACCATTAGTACCCTATTCATCCTCCACTCTCATCTAACTGAACCTCCCAAGAAAGAGTCTGCACTTACTGGAAGCTGGATTCATGCTCACTAACTTGTTTATTTTCTTCCCTCTGCCCTGTTTGCCACAACAAGGAGCATGGCTTCCAGCAGTTGGATGTGTTACTTCAGGATTTTCAGGCATATGAAGAAGAGCTTGGAGGATAACCAGGAGCGATATTGTTTCCTCAGCCTCATGGGGTTTGGACCTCTTGGCTGGGTTTGTGTGTTGGTGCCTGCAGTGGGTATAAGGTGGGAAGTGTTAGGTTTCACAGTCCTCTGTTGATAGAGGACCTGTCCCTGCTCAGCTCTGGCACCTTTATGTATTAATGGAAACAAACATGTGAGATGGCTTGTGTGTGTTGAGCAACGGACAAATGATTCAGTTACTTCAACCTAAGACATCTGTGGTTTGGACATAGTACAGGGTAGAGATCAGAATGAATTTATCTAGTGTGTGAGCACCAAATCCTGTCTCTCCAAATAACATCTGTCTTGTATGAGTCTAGATAAATCTCCTTTCTGACAGCTTTTTCTGGGGAGTGAAGGCTTCTCTCCTGCTCTTCTGAAGCTCCAGTGTGGTTAGAAGGGGATGTAGCATTATGAAGGGAGATGCATAAATGCCAGGGCACTCTCCAAGTCTTGAATGATTAAGCCACATTTTTAAATTAAATTCCCAAGGGATGCTGAGCTCAGCTGTCAAAATACAGTATCAGATAGGTACAGAGCCTCGATTCTCCCCAGCAGGGGTGCTGGCTCCTCAGACTAACACAGGAAAGTGCCCTTTTTACTGAAACTGCAAGAACTCAAGTGTGTGTGGCTGCGCGCAGGTGCGCATGTTCGTGTGATTTTGTGTGGCTCCTGTCCATCAGTTAAATCCATGCCAGTGTGTGGTTCCCTTCCTTGTACAGTCATGTGAAAGAGTTACGGGCTTTTTGTTTAAATGTGATTAAGTTTATCTTGATCCTTTTTGTGTTCTGGGACTTGACATGGCAGACTGGGAAGTGACAAGACTAGAGCACAGGAACCAGATAAGCCTCTGTTGGAGTCCGCAGTAATCACCCTGAGAAATAATTTTGCTTTCCTCCTCCTTGTCTTCCGTGCAGAAGCCTGAGGCTCATATGGAAGCTGGCTTTTTATTCCCCGAGGTGTGCTGCACTGCTGTCCCTGGTTTGGGGGATGGTGCAAAGATCTTGTATATTTGATGCAGATGTAATGGGTTGCAAGAGCTAGAGGTGGGAGAAGTTGTTTCATAGCACATGTATCTCATCCCAGAAAGCAGAGAATTTGTTCTGTTGAGACTTCCCAGTGTTTTCCCTGTTGTTCTGGGCTTGTTCTGATGTGGGTTCTGGTAAAAGTGTTGAGAACATACTACTTGAGAAGTGCTCCACCTTTGGCCTCAGGTCCCATCTTCTGCTGGGACAGCTCATGCACAACTTGTAGTGGGCTTGTCTTTCACAAAGGTGAAAGGCTTCCCAAACAGGAAGTCCTGAGGCAAGTTTTCTGGCTGCTTTACTGGTCAGAATAAATGAAGTGTAATTGGCAGCTATGGGGTCCTTGTTCAAGAAATACGTGTCACTTTGTAGTGTGACTGCCATGTTGCAGACTCTCCGGAGCGGTGGTTAGATCCAGATGAAGGTCACTCAGCTGGATGCTTATCAGTGCTCAGCTGGATGCTTATCAATGCTCAGCCTTTGGGCAGCTGGGGAAGGCTAAGCTCCTGACTGGCCAAAAGCAAGGCCTTCCCAGGAATCCTGGGGCATATGCCCTTTGTTGAAAGATGCTCAGATTGAATCCCATTTCTGTGCTATTTATTCAGCACATGGTAGTCCTCAATACTGCTTGTTAGACACCATCAACTCTTGAAGCTCAGGGTGGGAGTTCATATCCCATGTGGAGAGAGAATGGTACTTACAGAACTTTTAGGATCCTTTTTTTTTCTCTTTTATTTGCCAAAGGTCTAACTTTTAAAGTGTCTGAACAGGTTTTGCTGTACTTGACTTTGTGAAAGCTCATTTACAATGCACTGATGGACTGACTCCCCCCCTTCCCTTTTCACCTTGTGCTTTCAATGCCCCTTGCCATGGTATTGGGAAGCTGTGTGTTCTCTGCTAGGGGTGTGTGTGCAGGGGGTGGGGTGTGACAAACACATGGTACCTTCTGAAGTGTAGTTCTTAAATACAACCAATGTTGAACAACAGAATGGTGTGGCTTTTATTTTGTGAGTGGCTGTGTGGAAGAGCTCTATAAGGAGATGTGCACATAAAGCTACTTTTCAGTCTTTCTAGCAGTTCCACTTGTGTTCTTCACTTGTGAAAGCTGCTGGTCTCCAGAACTGCCTTCAAAACAGCAATACCAATTGCGTTATTGTGTGTCTTCATAACTTTCTCCGTACTGCTTCATCTTGGAATCTAACTATTGGTGAAATGATTAATTCTGAGCAAATGTCTAGCATGTGGTAAAACAGGAAGAGTTGAACAGTAGGTGGGGGATTTTGGGATAGTGGGGGAGAGAGAGAGACAGATGTCTTAGCCTGGGCTACCCCAAATGGCATTCTTACCTCACACCCTTGGGGGACAGGGTGAAGGGAATAGGAAAGCCAAGCGTGGGAACTCTGACTGTGAGTGTTCACCATTCCCTCCTGTGCCTGCTGGGATCATCATCTCTGAACACCCTTGCTTCTGTTCCACTGAACTTTTTGGTCTGCTATGTCTGATCCTGTAGTCTTTCTGCTCTGCACTTGCCTCTTGGGTAATGTACAGCTGGCATCACAAAGCTCAGAAGTGTTTCAGGTTGTGCAAAAAGTGGAGGAACCTGAGGGATGAGAACTGTGTCATTTGAAAACTAGGTCAGAGTCCAAGATTTTTCACTTGAACTTTTAGTCTTTTTCTTGTTTTCTTTTATTAATTTAGGTCCCTTAATACCTTTCTTCTCTCATTTATTTCTTTTCTCCTCATTTCCCTGTTCCTTAAAAAGTGGGATTTTTCTAAGGAGAAGTCTTAATCTTTGTAAATCATGGCTGCAGGATCTTTCTGGTATAAAGAGAAGTGCATGGGTTTTTGAACTGATGCACTGGTTCACACCCTTGTTGATCAGAGTCATGCTCAGCTTAGGGAAATTCAGAGTGATAAATCAGGTCCAAGGTAAAGCCAAGAGGTGAGGATCAGGCCAGAGTTGAGGAGGTATCAGACACAGCTGCAGTGCAGGGAGAGTCTAACTCAGCTGGGGGGAAGGGGGACATCCTCAGCATCAAAGCAGCTCTTGAGAGAGAGAAAAGCAAGCCTGGGCTGAGACCTTTTGTTTGCAAAGGTTCTTGTTAATCAGCGAGCTGACCTTGAGCACAGCCAAATGTGCTGTAAAGCCCTAGAATGGGGATAGTGCACTCAGGGTCTCAGCAATCTTCTGGCAGGCCTATGTTGTTGAATGGTCTCTGCCCTGGAAGCAGAGCAGCAACTGCAGCAGAGGTACTGCCTTTGCTTGTGTGTTTTGATGTTTAGAGAAATGCATTTCTGCCACATGTGTGTGAGGCACTTCCTTACACTCTTGTTTATGGTGTTCATCTGCTGTTCCTGCTTTGGAACAGAAAGCACCTTTCCATCAATGTCCTTGGAAGCCCTGTAGCTACCATCTTCCCTGGGCACTTCTCTGCATTGGTGCTGCCCAGAAGGAAAGGGAAAGATGCTGTTACTGTGACAAGCACATGCAAAGTAAGTTCTAATTACTGCCTTGAAAAGTCAAATATTTGTTGCAAGCAGAGGACTAATTGTGGGGGGAGGGAGCGGAAGTCGAGGCTCTTGGAGTGTAAGTGGAACAGATGCCCGGACGCCTTGGGGAAACGCAGCTTTCCTCTACAAATCAGAGCTTTAAATTACAAGGCTTTTACCAACGAGAACAGTTGTGGGAAGTCGTCTGCTCTCATTTGCGTAATGGCTTCTGTCACTGGTGATTAGACACAGGATGAAAGAAAAGAAATTTGACAATTAGGAATGAGCGATCATTAATCAGAATCTTTGTTAGAAGGAGGGAAGGGGGGGAGAATATCCCACAAACAATGGAGGCAGCCACTAGAGCCACAGTGAAGTCCACAAGATGCATAACTAAGTGCTCCTGTTGCTCTACAGAGTCCTCTTTGCCTAGGTACAGAGCAGCAAAAAGGGTTTTGACTGGAGTGGAAAGCCTGTGGAGCAAGGCAGTGAGGGAAAATCCTTCCAGTCTTGTTCAGTGATTCTCAGATACCTACTTAGTGAGGGAGAGAGAATATCTGGGAGACCAGTCCTTTCCTCATTGACACCTTCCACTTCCATCTCACTGCCTGGCCACAAACTGACAGCAAAAACCACAAAACCGACATCTTAAATTTTCTGTCTTCTTTCTGCATATCTCACATGAAGTTTCTGGTGTGGAGGAGAGCAGGCAGGGACCTTGACTGGCATGCAGAAAGCTTAGGATAGGCAATGTGAAAGCAGTTTCAGGCTCTTTTCCTGATAATGTCATTTTCTACAAGAGCAGGGAGGAACCTGATGGACTGCATGACAGGTAAAGAAAAGAAGGCAGTAGTGACTTCTCTGTGTCTGTCATTTGCTGGCTTACCTCATCATCCAGTCATGCACCATCCAGTATATGCATTTGTTTGGGTTTTGTGGGCTTTGATCAAATTAGCAGTACAGATGAAATGTTATGTCTTTCCTAGAGCTGTCATTCAAGGCCTTGTCAGGTTAAACATTTTGGTATAGTTTGCATGAAGAGGCATTGCCTCTGATTAAATCAAGAGCTCTAACTTAGGAAGAGGCATGACAGACCATTTGTGGGACATACAGTGTTGGTTCTTTCATTTGAAGACTTAAGCTTACTAGATCCATTGATTTCAGTGGCAATCCTGTCTTTGCAAGGCTGGGTCATTTACTTGAGGTGAAGGTCTCCATCAGAGTGATTATTCTTTCTGTGACTGGAAATCAAAGCAGATACGAAGGGGAGAGCTGAAGCCATGTTGTCTCATTCTCAGCTGTCTCTGAGCTCAGACAAATGACAGCAGGTTGGATTTTCAGCCTCTTCCCGTGGCTAGTGTTCACACACGAACTCAAACGAAAGAGGAAACAGTGGATCTCAGGACAGGATCTAACAGGGCTTTTCATCCAGAGCTTATCATGACAAAGGTTAGGAGAACCACTGGTCACATTGCTTAGGATGGGGAGAAATGTCAGCTAGTGACTTTTATCCCCTCTTGAACACAGGAGGAGGGCTGCTTCTCATTCACAGCAACATTTTAGATGCATGTTTACAAATGGAGGAGTGCAGCTCCGTGCTCTTTGTAGAGGGAGGGGAAGGTAGGCTGTGGTGTAGTGGGGTCAGAATTCACAAACTTGCAGCAAACCCTGAGCAACCCCAGACTTTGATATGGCAGGGCATTGCCCTTGCTGTACGAAATGTCACCGTACTGGATGGCAGGGACACAAGTCTGACTCATCTCAGTGTCAGCTGTGATGATTTTTTTTTCCCTGATTAGTCAGGATTTGCCATTGAATGCCTTGATGGGGAGGACCTTTGGATGTGACCTAATCTCTGGGGAACGGAGGCAACTGGATGCTGTCCTGTGTGTAGGTAATCTGTGTTACAAGATCTGCTGCATGCTTTGTGCTCCCTGAGCTGCTTAAGCACTGCTGGCCTCATGCAGGGAGCTGTGTGAGGGCTGGAGCTGAGCTGAAAGCAGCTAAAGGGGTGAGGTCAAATCATTTGCTTCTATAAAAGGACAGTCCCTGTGCCCACAGAGAGGGCACATGGGGTTATAATAGCATCCAAGGGGGCAGTTTCTGTGGAAGAGATTAGTACCACAGGCAATGGGCTGATTCTACTGCAAGTTCCCCTGCCAGGACCTCTGACATTCAGAAGCTGCTCCTAGCCATCTGTGTTTCATTGGGTTAAAATCCTTCTGGCAGCAAAGAATTACTGGTGCTGGTGGGTATTTGGGTCAAATTCCAGCTACTACAGGCTGTGGAGCTGGAGGCAAGGCCTTGCATGGCATTTGAGGTAATAAGCTTCTGGTCTGTCTGCTCACAGGAAGTGCAGACATTTGTAGAACTGAGGTGTCACAGGGCCATGTTACTTGGGCTGTCAGGTCTGACGTTGCTCTGGTGGGGTAGACTTTAGTGCTCTTGGAGCTTGTGTTTGGAAGTGGTGCACACCTGAGGAAGGAATCTCCAAGTGGAATTGGGGGCTGTGAAGGACCCATTCATCTGCCACCAGTTCATTCCAAGCACAGCCTGTGGCCTCTTGCTTCCAATTCCTCCCCAGCACAGAGGCTATCCAGTGTCTCCTGCTTTTGCTGTTTGTTTATAGCTCTCTCCATTCCATCTGTCTTTCTCTCCTCCTTCCTCCCCTTCCTTTTTCCTCCCTCTCCCTCCTCCCCCTCATTCCCTGTAAGCGATTAATCATTTTGACAGGCTCAGCGATGGCCTTTATTTCCTTGAGGCAGCCAAGAAATGTCTGTGAGCACCTTCTCTGACACCCCTCGTGTTCTCTCGCCAATCAGATCAGCCACTTCGCTTGGAGTGACACCATCAGAAACGTGGGGAGGGGAGCAGGGGGGAAACTCCAGCAGAGTCAGCTGGGAAATGGGCAGTGGGGCAGCATCCAGTTGGGGTGCCATGTGGGTCCCCATTAGCTGTGATGAATATGTCATTTCACTATAGCTTGAATGTGTCATACTTTGCTCCCTCCCTCTCCTGAGGCTCCCCTTCAAATCTTGGTTTCAGTGCAAAGGCAGTTGAGAAGAAATCAGGCTTCTCAAGAAAATATCAGCCTCTGACAGAGTGGCTGGAGGGAAAAGCTGTCAGAGGAGAAAGAAGAGCAGGCTGAGATCATCAAGGGGAAAAAATGGGGATGATTTTGCAGATGGATGCAGAAGTCTTCCTGGGAAACCCCCTTTTTTCACATGCAGGAAGGAAGTTGCTTCTGAGTCTCTCTTGTGGTTCACCTGGACTTACCACATTGTCACGAGGATGCCTTCCATTCACCTGCAGCCTGGGAAGCTCTCAGACCACAGTACCTGCTCTTGCAAATGCCCTGTTACCTAACTAGAATGAAAATGGGGTACACCAGAGTGCAGGATGTTCCCAAAAGGATTTTATCATCTGCTGTAATTGAGCTTTCCAGTACCCACTGTTCCCTCAGCATGGAACCTAGGAATGCTGTACATCTAGAATTATTCTTTTCCCTCTTAAGCATGAAAGCAGATATGCTCTGCAGTGGGAATGAGAGGTCCAGAAATAACCATTCTGCTTAGGGGCTCTGGGGATGTCTAGGGACCTTTTGTGCAGGGCAAGGGACTGTAACTAACATTTACAGAAGTAGAAGAGATGGTAAAGGAGAGAAAGAAGTTGTAGGTGATGCACCAGAGGTCAGATGGAATGTGATGTAAATATCTTGGACAATGTGGTCAAGTATTGTAAGGCAGGAGACTGAATACAGTGACCTGAGGGATCCTCTATAGTCTCATGTATTAAACAAGTAAATAAGCCCTGAGTTGAGCCTAGAGGAGAGTGAATAGGCTCATCCTAGATAAAAGGCCCTCGCATGAGACTGTTCCAACTTTTTATTAGACCAAGGAGCGTGGTGGATGGAATAAGCTGTGCTTTGAAGTCACCACATCTTGAGATGGGATGAAGCAGCAATGCAAGGCCAAACCCCAAAGCTCAGCGCAGCTTCTCCTCTGTGAGGAGCAGGCAGGCAGGCAGGTGATAGCTCCCAACTGAGTCTAAGAAGCTCACAACCTCTTACTATTTGCCATGTGAGGTTGAGTTCTTGCCCTACATGAAAGGCATGAGAGTTTTAGCAGCAGGCTGAATGGGTTCAGTGAGGCAGCCAAGGAAAAAAACCACAATCTCACTCCTACATCTCCCCGTTGTTTGTTTGCTTCTCAAAATGGTTGCCCTTCAGGTACAGACCTAAAAACTGATACAGCCTGTGTCCCAAGGGAGGACAATGAACTCAGCTGGAATAAACAGCTTTGCCCCTTGAGGGCTGACTGTATCAGATGTCTGGAAGGTAGGAAGTCTCAAACAAAGGAGTAGTTAACAGGCACTTTCCAGCAGGGAGTGTGTGTTCCCTCTGACAGACATGCTGCCCCATGTCTTGGGAGTGGCCTCTGCCAAGGTCACTGCTGGGTTTCTCTCAACCAGCCTTTCTCTCAAGGAAATATTGATTTTGTGCTGGTGGTGCTAATCAGTGTTGTTGAAAGAGAGGCTGTAAATGCTTGGCAGAACAGTGGTGGCCCTTCTTGGCAGCTAGGCTCACTCATCTGCCTCATTTTCTGCAGACTTGTGCTCATGGGTCCTGGCTGAGGAACACCACTTTGGGCTTCCTGACTAGTGACCACTAACAGCTTTAGTGCCTCTTCCCCAGTGTAGGGTAGTTATGTTTGGTCCCATGAGTTTGGTCAAGGATGGAAGATGTTCATTAGTAGCAGAAAATGGCCTGTCCCTGGACAATTTACATCCAGTAAGAGATAGTAACATTTCTTTCTTGGATATAAGACAAGAAACAAATATGCCAGAGATCTTAAACAGTTTATCTTAGTTTTCAGAAAGAATGTATGAAATTAAGTCCAACCAATGCACTTAATGCTGGCTGTTCTAAAAGCCTGTTTAAAATCATCAACAGATGTAGTGAAATCTAGGTCTTTAAGGGTCCCAGCTTGTTATGTGCACTCAAGGCTTTGAATCACGTAGCATTGCAGTGACAGAATTTGTGTCTTTGCCCTCCCAGGCCATGAGCAACAAGATAAACTCAATTCTGTCTGCTTTCCTTTTCTCTTTATGAGGCCACACCATGGAAAGAGGAGACTGAGGATAAGCAGCAGTGGGTTCTCACTGTTGGTTTCATCTGTTAAATTCAATTTTGGTTGCCCAAAAAGGTTGTTGTGTCTTCATCCTTAGAAATATTTTCTTGAACTGGCCAAGGACTTGAGCAACATGATATAATTTTATTACTTTAAGTGGGAGCTTGAACTTCTTGAGGCCTCTTCCAATCTAGGTTATTCTGTGTTCCTATGGGTTTGCTCAAGAGAACTCATCAGCTGAAGTGCTGTGTTTCATAAAGGGGTTATAGAGCCCAGATAACCCCGGATGTAAGGGAAGTATCGGGTTATTCTATTTATCTGTGTAGAATCCTTTGTGGCAGAATGTTGTAGGCTGCTTTCTTTGGTCTCCAGGGTTCTGAAGAACTTCCTCACCAAACACCATGTCTGTCAGCAGAGCCGGTCAGCAGTGCAGGCTCAGGTGGATGGTAATTGATTGAGAGCTCTTGATCATGATGTGGCAGATGTTTGTCACTTCCCCACAGTGAATGTCCACACCAGGCAGTGGAGAGGGTGGGACATTGCAGGGTGAGGACTGCAGAAGCAAAAGCAACATTGCCACATCAGCACACTATTGAGGCTTGGCTCACTGCTGCAGCTGAGCTGATGTTCTCTGCTCTGTGTTGTATTGAACTGGTGAAAAGAATGAGCTCACATGGGGATGCCAGTGTTACTGTGCAGATCATGTTGCCTGTCCTCTCCTGGAAGGCTGTGACCTGGTTGCACTAGCACTGTTGTGGCCCTGAGCCAGCTTGAGTTCAGGGGACTCCTGTTCCCAGGCAGGAGCTGACCTTCTGGCCAGCGTGCTTAGTGCTATGTGAGGTGACAAGGTGACTTCCCCGGTTGCAAATGGGAAGATGTAGCCATCAGGAGCTGAATTCCTCCACAATGGACAAGCTGGACGATGTCCAGTTAGTTGAAGGCTGAACTAGAACTTGCCTCCACTTTTTGGGGTTCAGGATCTAATTTCAGAACTGATCTGTGCTGCATGCTGTGCTGTTGCTGTCCCTATGGATTTTTTCAGGTTCGGGTGCTAAGTATCCTTGTAGCAGTCTGGGTCATCCCCTGCCTCCTGGAAAATCTGAGGTATCCTTGGTTATTGGCAAGTATGCCCATGTTGTGTAGCTGTTCCAAACTTACAAGCAGCACCTGGTGCTTAATGGGAAAGCTTGGGCATGAGTCAACTTTGCACATTCTGTTAGGTGGCTGAGGTGTTTGTGCCCTTGGAGACTTCAGAATTGGAGGCTGGGTCAGTTGGTTTTAGGAATCTTACATTTTGCAGTGCCCATCCGGTGGAGACATTTGTGTCTGAGCTCTGTCTGTCTGGGCTGCTCTGAACATTATGGATGTGTTGCTGCTGTCTTTGCGGAGTGGATGAAAGTGTTTGTGGTAAAATGTAATCAAGTGGAAAATTGCAGTGCATATAAACACATATGGCACTCAATGACTGGGCATTAGGCACAGTGACTGCAGGCAAAAAAAAAATTATCTGTAAACGTTTCGCAGCAAGTTTCGAAATCTTAAAGAACAATAAGATATTAGCAATTTAATGGGGTGATTCAGCGAGGCAGCGATCCTTAGGTTGGGAGAACAAGGATGCATGCAGCTGCAGTTACAGGAGTGGCTGGGATTACTCAGCCAAGCTCAACAAGCCCTGTCTCCCAGCACAAGACAGCTGCCAAAGGTTTCCTCCACATGGCAATGTGGCTGTGCTTGGAGAGGAGAGAGGCAGGAGGTGGCCCATGAACCTTACCAATGCCACCTTCCAGCCTCCTCCAAGAGCCTGCTGTTTACAGCAGCATTTGGAAGAGGTTGTGTGTGGTCAATGAGGCAGAACTGATGGGTGAGGTGGATCAGGCCTGGCTCAGGTTGGGAGCTGTGGAGGCACTGTAGGTCAATGGCTGCCTTGGCCTTCCGGAAAGGGAGAGCTGGGTCTAGTTCATCTCCTGTGCCTTCAGGCTTTATCTGCTTATGCTGCCCAGGAAAGCACCTTTCCAGCTACTGCAGAACACACAGCAGTCCAAATCCTTCCTCAGGCAACTATTTTGCACCTTGCCAAGGAGCTCTGTCATCTACTGGAACTGCACTTGGATCTTTCACATCTAAAACCATAGGACTCACTGCCCAAGCAAGGTGTCAGTCTCTAAACCTCTCACATTGATCCCACCACTTAGAGGGAACATGCCGGCATGTAAAAGTGTTTTTTCCTGAGTGACAGAAGTACAGGAAAGGTGTTTTTCTTCTCTTGATGTACGCTGACTCCCCTTTTTCTGACAGCAAAAAGGTTACCTGTGAGTGGGGGAAGGAAAGCACCTTGCCAGTGTCACCTGGCTGTACCTTTTCCAAAGGACACAGGAAAGTAGTTTGAGTACTAGGAGCAATATAGCTTTGGTGGCTGTACTGACTGCCCTGATGTTCTGGATCTGGGAGATAACATTGCACAGCAGTTAATGGGAGAACAGCTTCTGAATGAGTAAAGAGGGAAACAAATGGAAAAACCAAGGATAGCGGCAGGTTGGTCCAGCAAAGCCTGACTGAATCCAATCCTCTCTGGGGAGAAATCTTCTCAAACTAACCTGTGAGTAAGATCTGCCCAAGTGAAATAAAAATAAACAAAATCAGTGTTTCTGGGCCGTAAGTGGCTGCTTTCCAGGGATTCAGGGAATACAGTGGAGCCCTAAACTGATGCAAGTAGAGCAGTAGGTTCTCTTCAGCTCTCTGCGTGGGATCTTTAATCTTCACACTGGTTCATACACAACCATGAGAATATGCCTTTTCTTCTATTTGATCCTGGAAGCAGAGACCGAAGTACCTGGATCATTAACAAAGTGTAACTTTGGTGAGATTACAAGCAGGTGTGTCATGGTGTCGGCTTCATCTAGCAACTGCCTAGGGCTGGACTTTGACAAGACAACATAACTGCCTCACTTGCATATTCAACTCTGAATAAAATTGGTGAAAATAATGGTGGGAGAAGCTTTTAATGGATTGTTATTAAATAAAGTTTATTTTCAGTATGTCTTTATCAATTTAAGAAATTCCTGCTTTTAATCTTCTGTCTTTAAATGTGGTATATTAGAAAGAAAGATTGCATTTCTTGCCTTGTGTCACCTGCTGGTTTAGGCACTCGTGGTGTTTACATCTATAAGAATTCTTGCTCTTTCTGGTACGTAAGTACCACAGGGAAGTCGTTGTCCAGCTAGGAAATCAAGCTGATGAGGCATGTCTAACACTATTGAGTACAGATACATTTACCTACAGAATTCCCCTGTCTTTATAACAATCAGATGAAGTCAGCCCTCCAAGGATTGTCCAGAAAACTCACAAAGCTCTCTGCCATGGTCAGTTTTGAATGTGAAGTTCTTCTCAAGACGTGTGCCTTTTAAAGGGCTGCGAATTTGCTTGAACTAGATGCCTGCCTGTTCTACTCTCTGCTTTACTACCTTTGCACTGTAGCTTGTTGCCAACTTCCTCTTTTCTCTGGGTATTTCCATGCTCCCGCAGCACTAAACCCAGTGGGTTTGAGTCTCCCTCCCTCAGATGCTTTGCCTGCTTGATGTCATCAGTCTGTACATAGATCTGGAGGCAGAGGTCTCCTAGACCACATACATAGATGTGGTGTCCAGAGCAATAAAGTCTTTACCTACCTACCTTGGCTTTCTGCTGAGAACACCAACTCTCACCTCCTGCCAGCTGAGAGACAGGATAGTTTCTGCTGGGTTTTGGGTGGAGATGTAGTGCCCAATTTCCACAGGGAAGTGCAGTACTATAGAACAGCAAGGCTTTCTCTTTCTAAGTACACTGGTATCACCAGTCCTAGTACTTTCTGCCCTTTTCTCTGTCCATCCATAAATCCTCCTGTGAGCCTTGCATGCATGGTGCTAAATGAAAACACATTCTCAGGACCTGTGGACTACTCAAAGCTTCCCACTGTGATTTGCATTTGCTTCATGTTACCTGGATTCCACATGCATCAGAAGTAATTTTCCTTCATCCTGCCCAAGAGCTGGGGTCAGATCAGGCATGAAGCTTCTGGGTGAAAGGAACAGAGCTGTGGTCCAGGGTTGAGGGGATTCAAGTGCAGATGGAAGTAAATGTGTGATGGCTGGATTTTCTTGGAAGTATTTATTATGGTGTGTTTGCCTGAGGCATGCCTTGGCCTAGATAGAGGTCTCTGGCATAAGAGGGGGCTTCTATGTGAGCTCTCAGTCATGGCATTGCCCTTCAGCATGAGAAAATGAACAACAGGCTAGGGCAGGATCCTGCATGTGTGAGTTTACGTGTATCAGTTTCCCCAGGGAATTTCTGAGAAAATGTGGCCTTACTTGGGAGAGCCCTTGCTAAGCTGCTTACAAGTGTGAGGTGCTTCTGAGGAAGACTAAGCAAGGGAGGGCTTTCTGGTTCCCAGTGGACAACTGGTATCTGCCCCTGGCCCTGAAGGTCCTACGTGCACTGGCAGCTGCTTCTGTGCCCAGGGATTACAGTACAGTTGCTGTCACCCTGGTGAATTTCCTTTGGAGGATGACACATGGATCTGCCTTCTATCTTATGACTAGAGGAGGGGACAAAGTCCATGAGCAATTGTGTGAGAGACTTTGTAATTTGTTGCTGAACCAGAAGACTGCTCTCTTTGAGTAGGTATGGTTACCTCCACTGCTCTGTGACTTAAATACTCTTCTGAGACCAGCAACTGATGGTGGTGCCCTTTACACAGGTCAAGAACAGAAAATGCTCCTCTTGTTTGCTGTAGCAGGTGGTTAGATGCTCAACAGGCAAACTAGAAGTGGTAGGGTTGATAGAGTGCATGTGCTGGCTATTGCTGTGACAGATTATGAAACCACCTGAGTCACTTGTCCTTTTGTCTCCACCCACACGGAGGCTATGGTACTTGAGGCAGGCCTGCCTGTCACACCTGAAAGAACTGTGCAGCTCAAGCACAGCCAGGGAGAGATTTTAAGTCAAAAAGCAGCTGCTCAGTCACTTGGTATAAGCTTGTGGGTAACTGAGGGAATTCTCCTTGTTTCTTTTGTCTAAACCCCTCCTTCCCAAAGGGCCTCCTGTCAGGGTTTGAAGGCACTGGGACAGAAAATCTACTGCCGCTCTGAAGAATTTGCTCCAGAGGTGAAAGGCTCCCATCACTTCATATAAAAACCATCACTGAATTCCATTTTTGACTGAAATTTTTCTGGGTTTACTGTAGGTTCTTTTCTTTCTCTGTCAGATCTTGTATGGAAACTGGAACTTGTATGGAAAGGGTCACACTCCCCTGGCCCCCAATACTCAAACCACCTTTGACCTCTGGGTGCTGCTCTAGCTGCTGTGCTGGCTTTTAGTTTATTTGGGCTGCAGCTGCCCTTGCTGAACAGCAGCCAGACCTCTCTGGTCGGCCTGGCCCACAATGTGGGAGGATTTGCCTTCAGGCCGGCTGCTGCCTTTTCTGTGCCTGCAGTCTCTGGTGCTGTGATGACAACCTGCCTCTCCCAAAGTGACTCTCCAGCTCTGCAAGGGAGGACTCTGCTCCTCAAGAGCAGCTGTGATGAGCTCTCTCTTGGTGCAGTGGCCAAGGCATTGCTGTCACCTCTGGCAGTTGCTGTACAGATGTCAGACTCTCTTGCTCCTTCCCCAGCAGGACAGAGCTGCTGCTGGTGCCTGCCGATGCTGGGATTGCCTCCCACATCCAAGAGACTGGATTGCTGTTGCTGGTTTATGAGATGTTGCTCTGGAAATGCTCTATCAAATTCTGGCCTTGCACCCAAGGCACAACCAGACAATCACTGCCCAGCATTTCCAGGCACTGGACAAGCGTATCTGCCTTATGCTGGATGTGTCTGCAAATGCCTGTTCACACTGGGACAATAAAAGAGCAGGGGTGGGTGGGCAAATCCCATGTTATGGCCCTGCATGAGGGTTACAGTGAAAGGCGGTGTCTGTGGTGGAAAATGAAAGCCCCAGGATCTGACAGTGGTAGTGCTTTAAAGCAGATGTGTAATTGGTTAGTGAGCAAATAGAGAGCCATCCTGTGGGTCCAAAAGAGGAGAGCTCAGACCCAAAGGGACCGGGTTTTGAAGTGCTGGACTGTGATTAATTTTGGGGACTACGGTGTTGATGAAAGTGTCTGAGGTGGGTGGAGGGGGAGAGCACTGAAAAAGCCCTGCTAAAGGGAAAGCAGACAGACAAAACCAACCCCTTCCCTTGTAAGAAAGACAGCGAGGGCAGGGATCGGAGCGGGCAGCTCTAGGGACATGTGGCAGTGACATGGGGCGGGGGAAGCGCGGGCACAGCCGCAGGTGACCGCCGGGGAGGACGGGCAGTGCCGCCCGGAGCTGCCGTGTGCTGCGGCGCGATGGCCACGGCGTGGAGCCCGCGCTCCGTGCGGCGCTGCCGGGGCTGCCGCGGGGACCGCGCCGCGCCAGCCGGGCGGCGGCGATGCTCCCGGCCTGCCGAAGAGCGACAGCCGCTGCAGGGGCTTCCCGCTGAGCTAGCGGGAGGGTCAAAAACCTAATTCGGACCTGAGATACCTTAGGAGCATCTTTCCCATGAAAATCTGCCCTGGCACAAAACCCTCACACCAGGCATGAATCTGAATACAATTCCAGCCTCAGTTTGGAACCCATCTGCTAGATCTGGATTGGACTTGCCTCTTCTAGACCATATCCAGAGTTTCTGGGGATGTACTTGAGACCAGGTACCTACACCTGAACACTGGCATTAGGAAGGATGCTGTCTGCTGTACTAGATGCTGTACAAGTACAAGCATATGGTGCAAGTCATATTTTCATTGTGCCACATATGCTGTCATATACCAACACAAACCAAACCTGCTAAGGTCTGCGAGTACTCTAGTCACACTGCCAGGAGATCTTGTATGTGTGAACTCTAATTTTGGTTACTCCCATTTCTCTCACTTTGTCCTCCCTTCATAAAACAAAAGAAAAATTCTCCCCCATTTAATCTGATTCTCTATCAGGTAAATCAAGTCCAGGCCTGTTTTCCATGGCTTGCTTTGTTTCTTTGCACCACTGTCTACTTTTCTATCTTTCTCTGCACTAGAAATAACAGTGGGGTGTACCTCATGTCAGCTTGGAAGTAGCTCCCAGTACCTCTCTGTACTCACAGCTATCTATCAAACAACCCCAGTAGCCCGTGGACACATTGGGCTCAGCTGTGATGTCTCACTGTCCACAGGACAGGAGAAGGGACAGATGATATGTGATGCCCCTTCCGAGGAGGAGGTGATGCTCTCACTCCTGTGAGCACTGTCCCTGGAGCAGGGGATTCTTGTCCTGCACCCTCTTTTACACCACCAACAGGGTTGGGACTGGGTCCTGGGACCCCTCTGAGTGCTTCTCACACCACTTCCCTTGTCCAGACCCAAAACGGGGAGCTGCCTGCCTTTTCCGCCTTGCTCTTCCTCCGGGCAGGGAAGGAACAAGCAGTGCCGTGGCTCTCCGCGGGGAAGGTGCAGGTGCGGGGCTGCAATGAGCGCTGTGGACCCACGAGGGCAGCAGAACACTGCGGGAGAAGCGGGCTCGGCCCGAGGTGGCCTCGGGCTGGTGACAAAAGAGACCTCGACTCGAGGCTCTTCACAGGCAGGGGAGCCCGGGACTGCTGCCTGGCAGGGTCAGCAGATGCTGCGGAAGAGGTCAGGCACACTGCCTGCCCAGGGAAGGAAGGACCGTCTCCATCCCCTCTTGGGACCAGGGCTCGCCCCAGGCTTGCCCAGGGTTTGACACTTCGGGTCATGGGAATGGGGCTGTGCCCCAGGCAGCTGGCAAGGGCATGGATCTAGAAAACTGTCATCACATTGCTGTGTCCTTGCCCTGGTGCCCGTTGGATCATTTCTGGGTCTGCCTATGCTTGGCCATCACCCCCTTTGCCAAGGAGGTCTGTGCTGGGAAACACATTGGAAGGGAGTCTGTTTTGGTGGTTTCTCTGCACCTGCATGCCAGGATTCTGCACATGGCTCTCACAATGCTCACCAAGTGTCACCTATATTTCTCATGGCTCAGAGAAGCTTGAATTCCCTTTTCAGTGCCCCTAAGCTAGAGAGCACCGTGACTCAGGCCAGGTGTGTGGTCAGTGGCTGAGTTTATGCCTTCCTCCTCTCCCAGCAGTGGTAAAGCCCCTCTGGTGGAAACGAGGGAGTCAAGGATCTGTTGAACTCCTCAGCAGAGCCACACAGCTCTGGTTCCCTGATGCCAGTGGCTAAGCGAGCTCTGACCTAGGCTGCAAATGCAAAGCCCCCAGTAAAGCACAGCTGTGAAGAGCTCATACCTTTTTTCCCTGGTAGTTATGTACCTACCCCTGCAACCAAGCCACGCAGCAGCTGCAGTGTGTGACTCAGAGATCCAGAGAGGACAGCCAGCCACTGCCATCCCAGGCCTCTGCTCACCAGGTCTATGCTCCTAGCCCTTCTCTGCAGCCCCCTCCCTTTCCCTTCTTTCCAATCCTCTTGTACTGTATTCTTGGCAAGGGTGCTGGCTCTCAGCCGCTGCACCTCATGTGCCCTATTGATAGCTGGTAATTTATGTAAATCTCCTAATATATGGATTCTGGGATCAGGACGGAGGGTTTGTGTGTGAGATGAGATTAATATGTTTGCAGATTCTCTCTGCAAAGAGAATGAGAGAGGCAGGCAGGGCTGGGACGCTCGCCCTAGGTCTCTATTAGTACCTCTGCATGCACTCGCCATGCCCAGTCTCTGCCTCCACGTGGCTAGCAGTGCAAGGGACTCTCCCTGCTTTGGGCACCCTGGTCAGTCAGAGCCAGCCTTGTGGGCCAGCTGCCCGGGAGTGCCCATTTCTGGGAGACCACAATATCCCTGATATCTCTTTCTGTCTCTGTTCCACCGAAGTTTCAGCATCTCCGGAAGGTGGCCAGGCTGAGCTGTGACAGGGACTGCTGCTGCTGCAGGATTGTGTGGCCCCCTGAAAGTGCTGGAAAACTGTGGCTCAGCTTTATTCTCCCTGTGACAGTTCAGGACAAGGGAGGCTGCTTGCAGCCACTGGCCTCATGGTGCAGCTGGGGCTCAGCCCCTCCTGGTCCAGGTCAGACTCGGGGATGGGGTGGTGCAAGCAGCAGGGCATAGGTGGGGGATCAGCGTGACAGTGGGGTGGCAGGGTACAGAGCCCTGGGCAGGGGGAAGATGTGATCCCAGGTTTGATTCCCACACACTGGGCTGACATGCTGTGCCCAGGCTGAAGGGTGGGCAGGGGACTCCCATGTGCCCCTGCCCTGTCTCTCCTGGGGACTGCAGTCTTTTGGGTGAGAGGTGCTACAGGTACATCCAGCACTGTTCAGGGTGTGTGCCTTATCCATGCACATCTCCCAGCCTGGCAGCAGTGCTTGGCTGCCTGGGCTTGGGATGGATGGGAAAGCAGAGCCCACCAGAGCATGGTGGAGGCCAAGAGGAGTTGGGAAGCTAGGGAGTAGATGGCGGGGAAGGAATCCACTCTCTGATTCAGAGGTTCCTGAGAAGTTCCTGTTCTATACCTGACATTTAGAAACCAGGAATCCTGCTGATGGATAGGATTTGATGTGGTGGAGTATATTTCACACTGTGTCATTTATCGTGGTGCTGCCTCATGTGAAATGTCAGCCGTCCAGGAGGCTTTTCTGATCGCTCTTTGAAGTACTGGCTTCTGATAAACCCAGGAGAAAGATGCCTTTACCAAGCCAGGTCAGGAACCAGGAGCAGCAACAACTTTTCTCCTCTCTGTGCGGGGTCCCTTGCTAGGACCTGCCAGAGCAGCCTGACTTACTGAGGGTCACAGTGAGGGTCCTGCTGCCCTTCCTGCCCCTGGGATATCCCTGCTCCTTTTTGGGCCATACAGACCCCTTTCTTCCACCCCATTTCTCTCTGACAGCACCCTATCTCCTTCTCCCTCTCTCTCTGCTTGTGTCTGGATTTGCTCCCAGTACTCTTTTTAGCCTTTGGAGGAATATTTTCAAGTCTCCTGGGGTTGCTGCTGTTGACAATGGAAATCTATTGTGTTTTATGTGCCTGGAAAATGAATTTCCATGTCAGAAGAGGAGAGCAATTACCACAAGCAAGAGAGATCAAATTGGGTCTTTAAAAAGAAAATAAAGTTCAGATCTTATCTGATTAATGAGATTTCTTCCAAACCTTAACAAATCTTAATTACAGTGACTCTGCTGGAAGGGATGAGGTAAAGCTAGGATTGGGGGCTATCTAAACAGAACCGCTCTCTTCCGAGCTAGAGTACATCCCTGCATGAAAGCAGCAGGGACGGCCATTGAGTGCGGAAAGCTGCTCAGCTGGAAATCAGCAAGGCAGGATTCTCCATGGAGCCTGAGCAGCTCCTTCCCCAAAGGCTTGCAGTGCTGGGGGAGAACAGCACCAGCCTCAACCAGCAGTGAGCCTGCTGCTTTGCTCTGCCCCAGCTCCTGGCATCCTTTTTGCTTCAGACCCCTCTGCTTCTACACATTTTTCCCCTTTTTTCCCCCTTTTCTGTAGTAAGAACAATTATTCAATTGCTGAAGATTTTTATTCTCCCTTTCCCATTTTTTTTAAAAATAAGCCTCCTGCTTAAAAATAAGCTGAGGGTTGCTAAGTTGTTTATTCTGTTTAAGCTCACAAAACATTTTCTGATTATTTGATTGGATCGCCTGCATAACACAGACCAGAGACTGTCCCCCTTCTACCCCTTTATTGAACACAATAACTTTCTTCCCAAAAGAATATGAGTCTTGAGCTGAAGATGTTGAGAAAGGGAAACTCTAGTGCTTCCCGTAACAGCTGCTCTGATGGTTAATCACCCTGACTTCCTCGAACAAAGTGAAACAAAATTTAAAAAGGTCCAGTACTTTATTTTTAATTGGACTTGTCTGGCTTCAGCATTTATCCATTGGCTCTTGTTACTGCTTTCTCTGGCAGGTTAAAGAGATTTTTAGTACCTGGTATTTCTTCCCTAGGAAGAAATTTATATGCAGGAAGCAAGTCACCTCTTGATCCTTTTAACAAATGAAATAAATGGTTCCCTTCAAATGCTTGGTGTAGTGCATTTCCCCCCCAGTTTTGAGTAATGTTTGGGGTTCTTCTATCCTGTTACCTGTTTCTGTCTCAAGCTGAGACAGAAAGAGGAGGACACAGAAATGAGTCTAAACCACTAGAAAATCAGACAGCCAAACCCTCCCTTCTCTTTGTCTGTATGAACACATTGCTTCCCTTCACATTATCTTTGGAACAGATTTGGGGCAATATCACTCATCTAAAAGGTATTTTCTCAATCTCTGTAATTATAGACTAATTATTAATAGCTATCACCAGAGATGGAACTGGCTGTCAGCATTTGAGTGAGGGGTAAAATGACAACAAATCAGTGTATTTAGGCACATGTAGATTTTCAGGGCATTGGTGGGAATTACAGGGGGGCTGTGGAGTGCCCAAGCATCCCCTCTCTGTGCCACAAGGCAGAGCCTGGCTGAGGTGGGGAGTGAATGTTCCCCACGGGAGTTTGCTCTCCAGTCGGCTCTGGGAGTGAGGCTGCCCGAGCAGCTGAAGCCGTGCAAGAGAGCCAGACACAGCAGGATCTGAGAAGGAGGAAAATAAGGCAGCTACCAACGATGCACATACATCCTCGAAAAACTTTCTCCTGTTGGACTCTCGGGATCTGTACCTAGTGTGTTTCCAGCTTAAACTGCTAGGGACAAATTTTGCTTGTATCCCTGATTTATTCACCCTTTCTTCTCAGTCCTGCAAAGTTTCAAAACGTGTGAATAATTTGAATTATTTTTGCCTCATTTCCACTGCCTGATAAGATTCTCATCTGCCTGTCTTGTTTGCCTGATTTATGAAGGTTTGGGGTTTTTAGGCAATGCTTCTCTTTTTACAAAGGGAGACAATTTTTTTTCTTACAATAAATTTTGGGTTTACTATCAGCTTTCTCCTCAAGGCTCTGATTTGGTGGACTCCCTCTGCAGTTACTCTACTTCAGGCATGTGCTTAAATCTTCTCAGAAGAAAATATCTTGGGCACAGAATTAAAAATAAATATTTTCATAAATTGAGAGTCAAATCTTCAGCACATATCCAGTTTTGCCCTGCTCTGAGCTGTGATTACATTTGCAAATTTTAATTTCTTTCAGGACAGTGGGAGAGGATCAGCCACAAATACATTTAGAGAAAACTGTTGTTTTCTTTCCGTTTCTCTACACTTTACCACGAAAGCTTGTTTTTGCATTTAAAAAAAAGGACATCTATCCCCTAGTATTAACAACTTTAACTGTTGAAAAATCTCAGAGCAAGCCCTCAAACCAGAAAGATTGTAAAAATAACATAGCTGGGATTCTTGTACTGGCTTTCTGTGTTAAAGGGATGCATGCATCACATTTTCAAGCCATTCTCTGCATTATCCAAGGTTAGAAAGTTACTTTTTAATTGAAGGCTGAATTCCTGATCCTAATGCAAACTTTTTCTTCCCATGCCTCCTTCTTCCCCCAGCTCTGCACATTATTTTTAGCTCAAGGATCTGATTTCTGCCTGTGATACTTCTCTCCCAAGGCAGTGCCACTGGGTTAGAAGCAGGCAAGCTGACACTGAAGCTCACCAAGCAAGTGTGAATCTACAAGCAGAGCCTGGTTTGACTGTGCCGACTCTTCAAAAATCATGGGTTTGATCCCCATTCACCTTTCACAGTTGCAAAACTGGCTTAAAAATCACCATGTTAAAAAAAAAAAAAAAGGAATTAGCAAGTGGCTTCTTTTCTGATGCCATTGTATTGTGGAACAGCAGGCCAGCTTTCAAGCTTTTTGCTGCATCCACAACAAATAGTTATTTCTTAAGAAAAAGGATTAAAAAAGTCTGCTTAGAGCTTTGCATATAATCCTATGACTCCAGGACCCAAGGCTTTGAGTAATATCAAAATCGAAATAAATTCTCCCTGTGAGAATCATAAGAATCTGCCAAATTAGTTCACAGGGGTAAACAAACAGCCAAATATTAGTATTCTACACTAAGAGCTAAATCCTATAAGTGGGGCCAGGGTTGCACATGGATTATCCTTTTATAGTTCAGGCATGGATTTACCAAGGGGATTATAGGCCTTCCCCTCCCCACCCTCCCTTCCTCCTCTCCATCCCTGGTGTTGCCCAGTGCTGCACACTCCCACTGCACCATTGAGTTCCTCCCACCACCCCGACCCTTCCCTGGACACAGGGATGCATCTGCCCCCTTGCTCTTCCAACCCTAGCACCCTGGGAACAGTCACCCCTCCTCTCAAGATGACAAAGGCAGGACTGGGAGTGATGAAGAAGTCAGTTGGTTCCAGGTCCTGAATGGGTGCTGAATTCCTGGGGGATGGGGGATTAGTCCCCAGATGTCCCAACCTCCTTTCTTCCTGCCACTACTTTGCCTTGCCCGATGCTGTTTCCTGAACAGGGATAATGACAATTCAAACTGACACCCTACTTCAGTTTTCCTTCCCTACTGGTCTGAGAGTGCAGTCCTGATGACTTGTCACTCTTAATATCCTCTACACTTCCACTGAATCCCTCAGAGGGTTGGAAGGCTTTGATTGCACCCAGGGTAGCTTGCATGATGCTGAGGTTCCACATACTTAGAGATTTGATGAACTTATTCCTTCCTTGACTCTCTTTCCCTACAGTACACACATATATATATCTGCATGTGCATGCACACTCACACACATACATTTTATTATCAAGGTAGACATGGGTATTTTTAACTGGAATGTTGCTCCTCTTTTTAGGCAGAAACAATTCTGCATCATCATTTATTTGCTCTGATATTTTTATTTGTGAATTTTATAAGTTATTACTATTATATAAAAGTGCCCAGTGCTTTACAAGACACAAAATACAGATAATCTCTGTCATGAAGAGTGCACAATCTAAGCAAAACAGACAACATAGACAGGGCTGCCTGAGAGGCACAGAGGAGTGAAGATTAGTCTTGTTTCAGATTTATATATATATTGTTAACATTATTGGACAAGAAATAGACATGTTTTCTTCTTCTTCCCCTTCCATCCTCCCATTTATTAATGCCTCCCTCTCATTCACACAATAGAATTATGATGCAACATGAAATAAAGCCTGGTTTAGGCTGCTGGCCCCAGTTCAACAACCCTGAATCCCATCCTTGCTCCCTGGTGCTCACGTGCTTAAGATTTCTCTGGATTGGTGCTTTAGATCATGCAGTCTATTGACAGCTGCCCTTTTGCTTACAAATGAAACCGACCCTAGATCAATAAGAAAAAAGCGTTATTCTCTTCACCTGTTTAATGCCACGGCTGTGGGTTGCTGTAAGATTTGTAAACAAGCTGATGCCTACAGGGAAAGCTGTAAGACAAAGAACACCTTCCCTACCAAAGGGAGCTGGTGTTCTGTGTTTACATACCAATCACCTTCGGGGGCTTTTCTTCGTGGCCTCCAGAAATTTGCTGTGTGGACTGACAAGCAGGGGTCGTTTATTGTATGGTGTAACTCTGCCTGATGCACAGACTCAGCACTTTAAATGGGCACTTGCTTGACCAGTTTTCATCAATGCACATTTTGGAAAGAATCTGCATTTATGTAAGGGACATTTCTGAAATCATTTTTATGATCATTCTTTTCTTTTCTTTTCTTTTCTTTTCTTTTCTTTTCTTTTCTTTTCTTTTCTTTTCTTTTCTTTTCTTTTCTTTTCTTTTCTTTTTTTTTTTTTTTTTTTTTTTTTTTTTTTTTTTTTTCTTTTCTTTTCTTTTTTTTTGCCTCCTTCCTCCACAGCCATACTTACCTCTCCTCCTAATAATTTAAAGGCTTTGAGGCTTGTAAGAGCAATAGAATTCTGTGATTCAGAAGAAATCATGTGCACAGTCCTGTACAAAGGCAGTGGAAGAGAGGGGTTAAAGTCAGTCCCAACCACATCAGGTGCAGGTCCCCTGGAGTAGAACTGTCTGGCTGCAGGGGGCTCACCTGGCACTTGGCTGACAGATTTAATTGCCTTTTCTTGCATTGTGACCCAGGTCTGAGTCACTGGATGTCTTTTATGGCTCAGATTCCTATCTGGAAGATAGAGGTGCATTGTGAAGTTAGGGAAGTTCATGTGCACAGAAGAGAATCAACCATCAGTTGAGATGCTTTGCACACGTTTCTCATCTCAGCACACTAATTGCTCAGACTCCACCTTTTCCTGGATAGTGGCTGGAGGGACTTCTCCCTAGACATCAGTTACAGAGGTTTCTAGAACTGGGGAAAGTGCTAGTTGAGCCCCCACAGGTATCCCTAAGGATAGGGAGGAGCGCACTTCAGGAAGGTACACCGGAAAACAAAAAGATGAACAAAAACCAGGATGTTCCCACTTGAACTCTCCCAGAAAGACACAAGGAGGCTGAAGTGCTGACTGGAGAGGTGTGCATGGCCACAACTGTGGTTCTGCACTGGCCTTGGACAAGTCACTTACCCTTCTGTGCCCTCTTTCTCTTTTGTTGCCTGCCCTGTTGGTCAGCATTCTGGGGCAGGCCAGTCCTCTCCCTTGGCCATCCACGGTGCTTGACTGCTACCGAAACAACCAGCGGCACATCTGTGGCCCAAGGTCCCCTCCCTCCTCCTCCAGGCAGAGCTCAGTGGGTCACATTGCTGGCATGCCATGGCCATGACTCAAACCCTACTGATGACCCACATTTGCTTCTGCACTCAAGTTAAGTCTTGCATCAGACCAGCCGCCTAGGCAGGGGCTTTGGCTAGTGCCCTCAGACCCTGTTGGTCTGACACTGAAATCAGGACCTTCTCCCTGGGGGTATCTACACTGTCATGGCTAACCCAGGTGACTGTTGTTTTTGCCCATGCACAGTTTCATTCCCAGCACATTCTTCTTCTGAAACTGATACATCAGTTTTAATTAGTTAGGTTTTCTTTTTCTATCTAGAGGAGCCTCCTGCCTTCAAAGACCAACTTTCAAACATTAACTCTTCTAAATGTTTCCCCCCACATATGAACCCCTCCCCATCCTGCCTTGTAAATTATGTCCAGTCCTTTACTTTTAGCAGGCAGGTACTTAATGTGATAAATTCAGGTTAGTGTCTCCTTAAGTGTATATATGTGTGTGTTTATCTGTGTGTGTGTAAAGAAGGAACAAAATAAAGTTGTATCAAGCCATAAATTACTTCTCTAGCATCATAAATTGCCAAGGGAAAACTCCATTTTTGGACTTTTCTTTCAACTAAATGAGATAATTAATGTAAGAGGAAAAAAATGAGGGAGACCTTCCTCCTCCCTGGAGCCCTTTGCCTTGATGTTTGGCTGTGAAACTCCAAGGTTGCAGTGCAGTGGAGATCTCAGTTCTGGAGTGGGGGGAAACGGTGAAGGAGACAGAGATCTGGGAGGGTGGGGGTCATGGGGACGGGCAAGTGTTTTCATTTTGCCAGGGCTGTGGGAGGGACTCTAACGCGGGCTGTGACCCTATTTAATAAAACGCCTAGGAAAGCAAGGGGCCAGAAGGGGGGGCGAGAGGGAGACACAGTGGCTGGGGCTGGCAGGAGACTGTCATGAGATGAAAGTGTCCCTTCGTCCATTCCTTTCCTCCCTCTCTGCTGTCAGCACTTTTTAATGTCAAACAGTGTGAGTGGTCGATGGGGCTAGCTTCTTTCTCCTCATATGTACTTTTTTTTCACTTTCCCCAGAACTTCAGCCAGATGAATTCACTGCTTGGGAGCAACTAGAGAGCAGTGCGGGTGGCCCTGCAGGCGTCCTTTTCACTAGGACCTTGAGCTGAACTTTTTTCAAGTCTTTCTCTGAGGCAAAAGCTTGTCAGGGAATGTCTCCTTTCTGCCCTGCCACCCTCAAGCCCTAGACCACCCTGGGTGTAAAGCTGGTCTTACAAAGCTTCCACTGAGACCAGCGTGGGCTTCACACAGTGAATACTGTCCATGTGATAATCCAGTCCCTGCACACTGCACTGAAATTTAGGGAACTTGGGTGTCCCTCTGGTCCCTGCCACCAGTCTGTTGGGAGACACTGGGTCATCCATCATGCAATACCTCACTTTCCCTGCCTTTATAATGAGGGTAATCATCATTACTTCCTTTGTGATGAACTTGGAGGTGTATGAAAAATGCAAGGTGAGAAACTGTAGCTTTTGTCAGGTGTGGTAACCTGTAGGTGAGCTAGTACCATATAGCCCTGTAACAAGGTGACTGGCCTTGCTGGGACTGTGGCCACAGGGCTAGGTCATAAGCAGTGCCACAGTCACCACACATGTGACATCAAGATCTGCACATCTCTGCTGTGCCTGTGGACCTTGCTTGGCAAGGTGAGCAGCTGTGGGAGTGGGTTCAATTTTGATTGCCCCAGGGTATTTCAGAAGGTCCAGAAGTGCCATGTGTTTAACCTACCTGTCAATGTCAGCCATATCTGACACATGGACAGAGACTACTAAACTATTCTGTGCCTACAAAATGTGTTTAAATTAATGATGGGGTAAAGAAGAAAAGTTCACATTGGTGCCAGCACCAGGACTACTCCATCCTCTCTGCTGGCCAACCACCCCTCCATGCCCAGTGACCAAACAGCACATGACTTGGAGCCAGTGACAGCATGTAGGCTGAGGGTCCTTCTGGGGCAATGGGAGACACTGAAGAATTTGTCAACTGTGCTTATTTGTTGATAGAGGGAGGGCAAAGGTATCAGGACACAAAACCAGGTTTCACTAGTCCGGTTGATCCCGAAACTTACTTTGAATTCTCTATTTTATGTCCATGGAAAATCCTGCCCCCTCTCTCTGGCCATTGGGTTGCTTGAGTAAGACAAAATAAAGCTGCAAATAATTTTCTACCTGGACAGGTGCAGATGGGAGGGAGGGGAAGGGTTTGAGCTGGGCTCCTTTTCTGGGGTAGTCAGAAGTCCAGGTGAGCATGGGTGGAAGCTTTGGCACCTTGGCCATGCCACACTGGTATGGGGCAGGGACAGAGGGGATGGTGCCCATTTCTCAGGTGTGCTGTGAGAGGGGCAGGGGGGCTGGGCTGCCTCTCTGCAGCCTGTGGGCACTGCTGTGCTGCTCACAGCAGTGTATGTTTGGTGAGGAGCTTTGGCTGTCTTAAGCACCTTTCGAATACATTGGGCACAGCTCATTGAATCCTCTAACAATCCAGCTCCTGTCTTCTCTCCCCCCTCTTCCCAAGAGCCAGTGTCTTTTTTTCAAGAAACAGCAACAATGTCTGTGCCCCATACTCCTGTGGGCTCTGTCCCTATCCCTCCCATCCAGGGGCTGTCTTTCCTTGCTGCCCCGTGACACAGAGGCCCCTCTGAAAAGAGGATTTTGTTGCTGGCAAAAGGTTCCTTGATGGTGAGGATTTTCCAGAATTCAGCACTTCCCAGGCCCTACTCCTGCACAGAGAGAGCTAGTTAATGAGCCATTAACCAGAGGAAGGGGAACTCTCTGGTGGCTGCAAGCAACAATAACAACAAAATAACCCAAAAACAACAAAGCATACCCAAGAAAAATGCACCAAACATCAGGAGGAGTTTCAGGGAAAGGAGAAGGAGAAAACAAAAGCAAATCTAGAGAGACGTGATTGTAATATCTTGTCTAAAAACTGAAGCCTTCATAAAGTAATTGCCTTCTCTGGTGAAGAGGAGAAGGGTTTAGACTTGACTCACACAGCCCCAACAGCTACTCTTACCCCTGCCCTCTCCAGCCCTATCCCAAAATTCTCACTTTGGACTGGCCACATAGCAGGAGGACAGTGAGCAGTAGTGCCTTGGGACCCAGCATGTCTGCCCATGGTAGTGGCCCAGCGCTAGGAAAGGTAGGATGCTATGTAGAAAGGTGAAGGAAGGAGAGGATACAGGCTCAGGAATGTGGGTAGTCAGGGCGAGGGTCCTCTCTGGAGAATGCATGGATGTGTTAGAGCCTGGGGATGGAGATGCTGGGGAGCAGGGGTGCTGAGTGTGTGCAGATGGCAGCTATGCAGGGGTTTGAAAATGAAGCCATGCAGGAGCAGACTTGGTACATGTAATAGCCACAATGTCCCTGAGCTAGCTCATGTCAATGGCTTGTAAATCTTTAATGGCCTACCCGTTGAGTTGAGCTGTGCACCCAATATAACAAAGCTTTCTGGGCAGGGAATGAGCACCCACTTGGGAATTAGACCTGTGTCACTAAGCTGAGGCACTTGTCTCACTAGCACATGCTGTGGAGAAGCTCTTTTGCAGTAGGATTGCAGAGTGCCTTGCCCAGGAGATTCTCAGGGCACCTGTAACCTCCAGCATTGCTGCAACACAAACAATGAAAGCCATTTTTTCCAGAACTGCATCCACAGTTTCACTGTTCTCATTGCAAATTTGCTTGCTTTGCTCTCCAGCTAAATACTTTGCACCTGGAAACATGCACTTGAATGCCATTTTGGTGGTGCTTGCTGGTTGGAAATCAATATTAATTTACTTGTGCGTGTAAATACAGAAATGTATTTATAAGTTTCAGATCAGTTGCAAACACATGCAAATTCTGTACATAAATTCTCACTCATTTATGTAATCTGTTCAGTAATATCATTAAAGAGAGCACATCTACTGCCTGACTAGAGTTACATTTGCAATGTGCTGAGATCAGCTGTGCCTGTTCATGTACCACACACCCTTGCCCATGCAGCTCCCCGCAGTGGGTGATGCTCTGGCTCCAGGTATCTTCTGCTATTTTCCTATGACGTGCTACTAATTATTTCAAGGGATTTGGGTTTTGTTTTTGGGGTTTTGTGTGTGTGTGTGTGTGTGTGTGTGTATGTGTATGTGTGTGTGTCTTCTTAGCACACGCAGGTTTGAGTTACTCTGAGATTTGTGGCATAGGGAGGGAATTGTGGTTTCTTTCAGACTAAACACCTGCTGCAGATTGCAAATGCACTGGACTTGGTTGCATAGCTGGTCTTCTCCAGTCTTGTGTCTCTCCAGCTACAGATCACAAGAAGAGCAGGAATTATTTACAATTCTACAAAAAAGAAACATGGTCAAGCAAGACATCATTAAAATACACTTTTAACAAGACATGGTGTGTGTATTTCTCAGAGTTGTCATTTCAGAACTGCCCACTAAATTACTGCTCAGAGAAGTAACTCTGAGTGAAAGGAAAAATCGTCTGGTTAAACATATTGTATGTCAGTGCTGAGAAAATCATTAACATATATATGCTGTAGAGAAGAGAATGCACCAGCTAAAGTCTATCAATAAAGATATACCACATTTTTATGATACTGGAATTAAAGAGACCTGATAGAAAAATATCACACTCATTTTATTAAAAAATATGATCTTGTCAAAGCTGTTTCCTTTCCAGGATAGATGAAACTCAGCTATATCAATATTACTAATTTTAAATTGTCATTTTTAAGCTCAATGCTTTATTATTTGTAATTATTTAATAATTCCAGAAGATACGAATTGGTCAAACTCCTGATTCCTTAAGCCATTTTGACTATTAAAAACACTACAAAAGCAATCCTGAAAAAAGGCATTGAATGTTATAGGCACAACAATATATTCCATATATTGCCACTTTTCACATCAAAATGTTTCTGAAGAAGGCTTTCAGTTCAATGAATAGTCCTGCATTTAAAATTGTAAAATGAAGCACACAGGAACTATGATTCTTCTTTGTAGGTACCTAAGGTGGAGGAAACTGTGTACTGTGTTGAATTATTTGATAGGTAAGACATGGTTCTGGCAGCTGACAGACTTTTACCCCAGGGCAGAATTAAGGCTAGATATTCAGTTTTGTAATTTTTATTTCCTGTTGCACAGGAGTCTGCATTGCGTGAACATAAATCTTTGCATTTCTTTCCTACACTATTTTAAAAAAGGAAAAATGAAACAAAGATGAACAGAAGCAAATAAAACTCAAGAGAAAGCACATGCTGATGGTAGCTGATTGCAACAAAATTGGAACCGCTTTAGTCAGCCTGTATTAGGTCTAGATACTCAAGCATGTATCTGTGGTAAAAACTTGAGGGTGATTACTTAGTTCAAGGAGAGATACCAAAACACCCTGGTTACAGAAACCTGGAGTTCTTTCTGCTTGCCATGGTAGCTTCAAGATTGAGTTCACGATAATGTATCTCTATATAGGGCATATTGGTATTAAAATAACTGTCTTGCAGATATGTTTTATTGTGCACTGGATATACAAGATCTTTGTTGCGTACATGCTGGCTCAGTTTTTCTGAGCTGAGGACATGAATCATCCTCCAAACTGCCATCAGAGTTGATGAGAACTGGGTGGCTATTTGACTTAGATGTCTCAGTCGATGGAAGTAGATCACACTGGAAAACGTGGTGGAAGCACACACACATTGCAAGCGGGTGTTTCATGCTGGCCTGTGGCTTTGCTCTGGAGCCAGAGGGAAGCCAGGCCTGGCAGGATGGTGGAGAGGTGCGGGCAGTGTTTCTTTGCCCGCACATCGCGCTGAGGCTGCGGGGCTGCCGGAGGCACAAGGGATGTGTGTCGGATACACTCCGTACGCACGCACTTGTTAGTGGGTAATCTGATGGCGCACGGTCGCTGTGGCTGGTGCAACTGAATGACTCCACTCCGGGGGCTGGGTATTAATTACACGCTTGAGAGCCGTGTGTCTGTGCGTGTAGCCGTGGGCCCGGGGAAGACCCCGAGCTTGTGGCGCGCTCCGTGCGCTCGTGTGGCTGCGGCAGGAGGTGTGGAGCTGTGATCCACTACCTGCACCCTCTGGGTTCCGCTGACCTCGCCAGGCAGCCCCTGCCCGTGCTGCTGCCACGGTGTGTGAGGCAGGGTGGGCTTGCTGCCCACTGGGTGGGTTTTATAGACTCTGCATGTACCATCCTGAGCACAGCGCTGAGACTACAGCCAGCTGCTGAACTCCGGTGGTAACAAACAGCCCCATTAATGCAGTGTCACAGATTTCATTAGGGCGTCAGTCCCAACCAACGTGGCCATAAATCAGGGAGATGGTACAAGGGCTTGCAGGCCCTGGTTTCAAGGGCCACATAGCCAGAGACTCATAACGCTCAAGAGGAAATGATCATGAATATTATTTAAAAAAATCAGAAATGTATATTAGAAAATCTCTGAGCTTATCAGATGGAGTGAGGTTGGGTAATAGCTGTTATTTATACTGCTTGTGCAGAGTGATAAAGTGGTGCTTTATGACCTGTGGTTTATCACTTAGAATAAGAGTCATGTGACTCCATTAAGGATCCTTCTGTAGAAATGAAAAAGGGTAAATTAATGTGGTTTTTTTATTGTTAAATATTTGCACTCTCCTAAACCCGGTTTTTATTTTCTCTACTTAAGAAGTAGCGCATAAGCACAAATAAGTTTAAGTTTTGATTGATGAAGAGGTGGGGTGAAAACTCCCTTTATGTCAAAGGCTCTCTGGAGTGAGCCAGCCTCCCACCCACTAATGTCTATCAGCGGGGCTGTGTTCAGAGAGGAGGGAAAGGCAACACAGTCAGCTCTGTTACACCCTAAAAGTCGCTCCCCTTGGCCTCTCCAACCCATCAACTTCTGCAGAAACACACTGGAGTCCTGCTGCAGTCTTGCTGCCGCCTCAGCCTCTCTGCTGCTCTGGGAAGGGAAAAGGAGATCTGTGGGACCACGGACGGAAGCAACCCTGGGCAACCAAAGCAAAGAGATGAGATGAGACACTCAAGAGAGGACAGTCTCTGTTCAAGAAAAAAGAAATTGACCTCAGTGATGTCTTGAACACTAGAAACTGTCCTCGCAGACATCCATATAGGGCTTGCCGTGGCAATGAGCTCCATGGGAACCATGGATAATTTGCCAGAACAATGCTGTCCCTGGAACCTGAATGGGAGAGCAAAATCACAGCAGTAGTATTCAAGAGGTCATACAATTGCTGTGGGGATATGCCCCACAAGACTTGTGAGCTGCAGGTGCCAGGAAGGCAAGGGAACACACAGAGCTGGTGGGCAATGGCCAGGTTCACCAGGGCATAGGAAAGCAAAAGGAGATAGAGGAGATCAGCAAACTCCAAGAAGTTGCTGGGATGCCACAGGAGTCACTCTGAAACTTTCCTGGTTTAGTCTGAGATGCTCAGAGATGGGGTTTCAGGAGAGAACCAAGACTGAGCTGCTCAGGAGGAAAGCATGAAAACAGGCAGATGTAGACAAGGGCTTTGCTGAGGGACAGTGATGGACACGCTTCTTTGTCACCTCTGGTGACTCCTGTGTTCACACCTCTGCACCACCTACATGGTGCCTCAAGCAACTGAAAGGTTTGGCAGCTTCCTGCAGGACTCCTTTAGAGATGTGATGAGTGTGGGTCAGCAGAGTAGTGGAAGTGTTGGGTTATTAACAGCACCTTTACAGCCCCTGCTATACAAGTTGATCAGAGCATGCTGTGCAGCTAATTAGGGGACTCTGCAGTAAAAAAGAAGATTCCCCAGAGAGGCAGGAGCACAATATTTGGTTTTATCTGTATCTGACTCAGTTTTCCTGCTTGTAAAGTGGGGTTTACCATATTTGGCTTCATCAGAACATATGTGGAAAGGATTATTTAAAAAATACACGTGGAAATAAAAAGGACTGCTAGCTTGCTAAAATTTCTGATAAAAGTTTCTTGAATATTCACTCTCAGAATCAGAATAATTTTCTGTTTGGAAGAATAACAGTATTGTTGACATCTCAAAACCAGAGGAAATAAGTTTCAGTAAGCTAAAAAAAAAACTCTGAGAAAATTGTCAGCATATTTTTTCAATCTCCTTTCCCCTTTTATTTTGAAAGAATGAGTTTGAATTCTTGGTTCTTGTTTTAAAATCCAAGTCTGTAAGAGCACTTGCAGGGAGGGAGCTGCCTGGAAGTAAGAAAGTGATGGCCTGGGAAAAGAAATAGACAAACCTGAAAAGAAAGAGGAAGATTATTGCATTATTTTGGTTGGGTTTTTTTCAATCTGTTGGTTATGTTTCATCTAACAGTAAAGCTTTCTGAAGCTGGAAGTCAAGTCTGTAGCCTTAAGGACAGTTGCTGTAATTCTTTCCAAGGCTGAGTTACAACTTCAGGTCATACTGTGTAAAGAGCAGGGTGTCACAGTCACAAAACAATTCAGATTGGAAGAGACACTGGGAGGTGTCTGGACTCACCTCCACCTAAAGCAGGGTCAACTCCAAAAAGGCAGGCAGAACAGTCTTTGAGGGGACACACAAAATCAATGGCATAAGAGGCAGGAGGGGTCTCTACCTCCTCCTGGCCAGTAGACACCAGCTTTCCAGAGGACTCTGCATTCAAACTGCACCCTGTGACCAGATATGCCCCAGAGGTGGTTCAGTCCATTTTGTTGTGTGCTCTACCCAGTGTTGGGGGTCGCTTTTCTCTACAGGTGAGGAAAGCATAGGTGGTGGCTTTCAAGTGACCTTGTCTGTAAACAGAATTCAGCCCTCTGTCTAGCTCTCACAGCATATATTGCCTGTGTGTTCCTCACAGTCATTTCCCATCATGGCTATGTGCTAATTGTCTCTAGGGGAAGTGAGAAGAGGACTTATTAATCTGTGCACTCAGAAAAGGTTGTAAATCACCGTGTGTTTCCAGCGATAAAATTGGCTAAATAAATTAAAACAAGCACTAATGACCCAAAGAGAGCTCTGATGTAGTGGGAGTGGGCTGGGGCATATAGCTGGGTTTGGGTATAGGGTACATCTCTGTCATATACTTTCTTCTGACAGTACTCCTGGATATCTCCAGCCACAGTCCCTTGACCCCAGCCAGTGCATTACCAAAACTGCACACTGTTTTCTCCCCTCTGCTGCAGAGATGGCCTTAGATTTTTAGCTCAGTTGTTTTATTCCCTTTGCTTTTCAGTCCAGCAGAGCTTAAAGTTAATTTATCCCTGTTCTCTGGCACTTCTAAACAAACCCAGTGAACTTTTCTTTAATGCAGATATGCTGAGCAGATTCAAAGCCAACAGAGGTATATATCCAGCTATCCTTTTAGATACTAGTGTAAAAAGTCCATTCAGAAAGATTTCACACAGTAAATAAAAACACAGGTTTGCAAACAGCCTTTCTGGTGATGAACAACCAGGGTGGAAAAGCCACCCCACAGTCCTGTTTTCCAACAACCTCTTTCATCTGGGAGGCCTGAAAAATCCTTCAGTGACTATTTATCAAGTGCTACTGAAATGTCTGATCTCTCTCTAGAGGAGATGTTAGTACCACACTGTTCTGTTTTCTATGCAGCAACTGTCCCTACAAGAAATCTTCTGAGAATATCCTCCTGCATTTTCTAGGATGATTAAATACTACCTGTTTTGCCACACCATTCAGCTTCAGACTTTGGATATTAACCGGGAATAACTCATTTTATACCCACCAATGTAAGAGCTGCTTCTCAAACCAGAAGCAGTCTGCTACTGCTTAGGATTGCTCACCTGCTTGTGGATGCACCTTGCTACCTTCCTGGGAGACCATGTCTCTCAAAAGAGATCATAAGGAAGAAGAATTTTCTCGGTATGATCTTCACAGAGGATGCACTGAATCAGCATATCCCTCAGCCCCTGTAAGCTCACCAGCCTTCTGCTTTTTCCCCAGAAGATGCAGGTCTCTGGGCTTTCCCTTGCCAGCAAAGGCTGAAAGAGTGCTCCTGCTGCAGCTGGCCACCACTGCTGGGATGTGCACAAATGTCAACAGCAGAACTGTGCTAAAGTGCGGAATGTGAGGCACTGCCATGTGAAGTCATGGTCATGACCAGAGGCTTCTGCTCCACAGTGCACTCTCTAGGTTCCAAAGTTTTCTGTTCCCAGGATCAGTCCACACAAACCCCTCCTCATTGCCTCCTGGGTGGATTTGGTCCTTCTAGACATCACAGAGAGAGAGTCAAGACACTGGATGCAAGGGTGGCAGTGCCTGAGCTCCCTTGTCTGCCTGGACAGAACCACAAATTTCCCCAGGAGCTGAGTCCAGCAGCATAACTAGACATCGATTAAAACTGCTTGCAAGGAGCTCCCTAAACCATGTGTGCCTGTATTTATCACACAGGAGGTAAGAGCACGAGCTGTCCACCAGCCTCAAGCTGGACTTGGGCAGCACCTCCAATTACATTATTTATCTTGTATCAGTTTCCTGAGTCCTGTGGGCCCAAGCTCTGGCTTGTTTTTGTATCTTACAAACACAAGAACTGCTAAGAAAAGTGTTTTCAAAGTGGTCAAAACAATCAGTTATGTCTTTCTTGCAGTTATGCTTTCTGGGACAAGCATATAAACAGATGCCACCAAGTCAGCCGAGCTCAGAAGTCTGAAAGGCTTTTTATTCCATGTGGTATCATCACTGCACCAGTCCACGTTAGACAGCAGCTCAGTCTTTTGGGCCTAACTAGAGCTCTTTTCAGAGAGCTCACAATGTGCTCTTGTAAAAACAAAACTTTTTGCAAACAATTTTCCTCTTGGAGGTTTTTCCATATCCTTGACTCAAAATATTTTCTCTTTTCATTAAATGTATTTATTTTTCTCATTTTTGCCTACTTGACATTCTTGCCCCTTTTCTTAGTTCCAATCAAAACCAGTAGTGCTGAAGGATGGTAAAGAGAAACAGAAGAGATAATCTCCTAAAAAAAAAAAAAAAAAGATCCATTCAGAAAGCCAGGAAACAAAATCAACAAGGAGAGCTTTGAGTGTTCTGTTTTGCTCAGAAAATTGTCCATTCCTTTTGCCTCAAGTGCTGGACCTGATTCTTCTCCGACAGAGTGCAGCCAAGAATTACAAAGCGAGTCAACGGACAGTGGAACTGAGTTCATCTGAAAAGTAGCCAGAAAAAAAACTCGGTTTGTGTTCGGGGTGTCCATTTTTAGAAGGAAATTTGCTTAGGCAGAGGAATACCAGCATATTCAGGGTGAGTGGCTCTGTGTGTGTATGTGTTTTGGATCTTAGCACAAGGAAGGGATGTCTTGCCACCCCCAGGGGTCGAGAATAGTGCATGCATGGGGAGGACCTATTATATTATTTTTCTTCCACCTTAATGAACTCCTCTCATGTCCACCTCTGATCAGTGGAGTATGACAGAGGGTGATTGAAGGCCAGTCTCCCAGGAAATGAAGTTTGTTCACACAGCCCAAGTATGCTGGCCCTACTCCTGCCTGCCTCTGATTTATAGTACCAAAAATTCCTTCCTCTGGTAACAATAACGCTCTTAAACTCCAGACCTCTCTCCCTCACAGAACCTCCAGACAGGGCATCCTGAGCCCTGGAGAGACGGGAGGCACCCAGCAAATATATCCATCAACACAACTCAGGTTTCAAAGGAATATGAGACCCCACAGGGTTAGGCTCACAAAGGTGGAGAGGGGAGGAGTGTGGCCACCACTCCACAGCACCTCCTCCTGGGATGGGGCAGCAACAGGAATCACTGTGCCCTGGACAGGGGCAGGAGCCCAGGGGCATGCCCAATAAGCCAGATGGCACAAGCCAATGTTTCCAGGGGAAATTTAAGCCCTCTAGTTGATGCTTGATTCTGGGGCTGGGAACAAGTCTGTTCAGCGGTCTCCTAACATTGGAAGTTTCTTCCTGCAATGTCTCCTTTGGGATGGAGCTGGTGGCTTGTGTGCACTCCCAATGCTTCATCTCTCATGTTGTACTTGGTTTTGAGAGATTTGCTGTGAGTTCCATGTGTTCTGTAACACTTAAAGACAGCAGCAATGGCTAGGACTGATGGTTCTGCAGCACCATGGCTCCCCTGTGGCACTGCATGGCTCGTGCTGAGAGAGGGCATCACAGGAAAGTGCCACACTGCATCTCAGGAGCTTTGGAGCATGATGGGGCCCCGAAGTGTGGCTAGTAATGGTGTCCAGGAGTGCAAGGCATGCTGGATGGTGCTGGAGGTTTTGTATGTACTGTCTGGTGGGGCTGGTTGGTGACACAGGCTGTTGCCATGCACTGTCTGAGAGACAGAACCATCTCCCAGCCAGGGAGCCTGTAGTTAAACAGTAGGAATGATATGAGGGCATATTGTTTCCTACTTTGTTTTGTTTAGTAACATAGACAGGGAGATACAATGGAGCTATCAGGGCAGCCCCTAAGCTGGCAAGACCCATACATACACACACTCTTTTTGGAACTGGGGGTCACATGTTTGTGCTTAACGTTACTGTCAGAGTTTTGGGTCAAGGAGAGATAAAAAGAGCCCTTTTGCAAGAGGACAAAAAGTGGTTGCCAAATTGCAAGGCAAGTCCTGTAAAGAAACAAGTTCATTCTGTAACTTTTTTTTTTATCATTTACTTATTAACAGCTCTCCCTGGCTCTCACCTGAAGCTGCTGACCTGTTCCTCCTAGACAGAGCAATTAACAGGGAGACAATGATCTGCAGAGGGCAAGGAGCAGCCTGTGCTGGGGAGGGGGCGGAGGTGGGGAAGGGCTGCGGGAGGCCGAGGGTCACAGAGGATAGAGCTATTTATGGCCCTAAGAGGGAGGATCAGTAAAGGGCCATCTAGCTTGACTTGACTTCCTCTTGACCTATCACTTCTGGGAGATACTGGTGCAGCTCCCTGCCCCCATGGGCTCCAGCGTCCCCAGTGCTTGGGTACAGGGATAGACAGGTGAAGATGGTAGTGGGCACAGGAGAATGTGGTGGAGCATGTGTCAGCTCCATTAAACTTGTGAGGTGGTATTTTAAGCGCGAAGAAAGAGATCTTGCTTATGTCGAGTCTTCTCCACTGCTAGCCTGTGTAACTGCTTCTGGAAGGAGAGATGGGAAAGCTCTTCGTTCAGTCTGTTGGAAAAGCCCAGTTTCCCCTCCCAGTTTCTGCTGTGGTTATTTGGACAGAAGGTCTGTGGGACAGTAACTCTGTGTTCATGCTGGTAGGTAGCACAGAGGGCTCTGATCTCTATCTCACAGTCTGTGCTAACCACAGTGCAAGTAATTGCTTGACAAAGAGAGAGCAAGTCTGGCTCATACACTTGTATCTGACCTCCACATCTGGGCCAGCCCCTTGACGTCCTGCCATAAACACTGTTTTGGAGCACATCCTCTGTAAATTACCAGTCTTCCCATATTTGTGTCCTTCAGACCACCTTTCCTTCATTGCTGGAATGTGCTGACACTGGTCACAACTGCAGGGGGGGATTCCCAGGTGACACCTTGGCAAGAAATTAGCTAAGTCGTGTAACTGAGTGACATAAGAAGAACCCTTCTTCTAAATAACTGTCTCCAGAGAAAGGGTAAGGGCATGATATTATGTTAGATAACCATGTTAAATTGCATCTAAAAAGGACTTTGGTCATTCCTAATATATTTTTGATGAAACACGAGAAAAGGGTTAAAGGCATGATATTATGTTAGATAACCATGTTAAATTGCATCTAAAAAGGAAGTTGGTAATTCCTAATATATTTTTGATGAAACATGACCTTTTTTAAAATGAAGAACATTTTTATGGAGCAATCCTATGAGATGCCAAATGTTTTGGCCCTGATCTAGCTAGATATTTAACCATGCACTTAATTTCTTAAGCTGCTCGTGTGCTTAAATATTTTGCTGGATCGAGTCCAGAGCTCTCAGCATTCTGTCTGGTATCAAAGGACCAAGTCTGTGTTTGCAGCAGCATTGCTGAACTCAGCCTATAATGAAGTAAATCTTCACACAGAAAGAATTTTCAGTTAGTGTACTATCCAACAAAAAACTTAAATTTCCTTGTGATTTCTCTCTTAGGTGGGTGTTTTCCGACAGTATTCTAGTAGACAGGTTTTCTAGTCAGAGTATTTGTGGAACAAGGCACTTTTAAGTAAAATTTAGGGAGAGTTAATGGAAAATTATTTTGTTCTAAAAATTCCAGCATTGTCACCTAAGACCTGACTTTAAAAGGGACCAAAGACCCATTGGGGAAAGAAATGGAGTGTGTGACCATTCCATCCAGTCAAAGCTGACCAAGATAGTTGGAATCATTCACAGAAATTATTTAGAAAATAATTTAAAACAACAGATGGGGAGGAATTATCACCTGATGGCAGACAACCAGTGAGCAGAGACCAAGTTCTTGAGCAAAGTAGTTCTCTGCAGATGGCTGGGTTCAATAAGAAAGAATAAAAATGAACCTGACCATTAAAAAAAAAAAAAAAGTGAAGCAAGTAAGTGAGTTTCATTGGTCCTACTGAATGGAGTACAAAGAACAAGAAGAAAACAGCTCTAGGTGGGAAAAGGTGAGTCTGATTTGTAATCTTGTGTGTTGTAATTACGGTGTTAAATGTGCAAGTGCAAAGTGAATAGATGAGATGGCATAACTAGAAAAAATTTGTGGAAGAGAGCTGAGCAGAAACAGGCTCTGTCAAAGCCAAAAAGGATGCATGCCAACGTTGTTTCTCTTGGCATAGGTCAAAAAGCAGACTGTGTGACAAGAGAGAAATTGGAGAAGACTGAGATAATGCCCAATTAGATCATGCAGTTCACCTCCCTGGGGCCTGTGACAGGCTGGTAAGGAATTTTTTTTTTTTTTGCTGAGGAGGGAAAAAAGATGTTGTCAGAAATTTGAATTTTTTAAAATACTTTCTCCCAAAAACTTAACTCAAACCGAAACCTCGCTGAAAAATGTCCCTTCCAGCTTGATATGTTCACTTCCCTCTTCTGTCTTATAAGAAAAAGAATTCAGATACCTATTGTGAAATTGCTTAGTAAGTCCGTGCTGCAATTTCTGCTACAACAAAATTTTAGGAAGACCTAATCATGCCTTTTATTATCACTGAAATCCTTCTTAGTCACCTGAGTGACTCAGTAATCCTGAGCCCCATCGCATCAAATCATCACAGGTATGTTGTTCCGTTCCTTGTAGTGCATAGCCAGAGCAGAGCCTGACTCATCGATGCCTGGGTTAGCCCGAGCTGGGATGAGCCATTTGCCCCACAAAAATTAGTTGCTTCATTCTTGTGGCTTCTTTTCATACATGCTATGATTGCCAGGAACTCTTGCAGCTCTGGAGGGAGGATGACCATCTCCATAGTAGGTCTCACATGAATTATGAGCTTGCCTCAATTCTGAGAAGACTTTGTGGAATTATTAACATTCTCCTGGGCCCAGAAATCACAATGCTTAGGTTACCTCTAACTGAGAGTCTGACTGGCTTGCTAAATTTGGCAAGTGACTTCTGTATCTTGGCAGTTGGAGGGATGGGAGCATTATCTGAACATGTGCCGAATTTAATGTGGTGAGGCTGTACTGCACGCTGCTATCAGGACCAAGAATAAAACAGTGATTCCCCAAGCCCTGTGTTGTACCACAATATCTGCACAGGCTCTTCTGGCACCCCTATAGCCCTTTTCCTCAGTGCAATTTTCTTAGGGCTTTAAATAGTGAAGATTCCTAGTGAGTTTCATTGCCAGGAAGTTTCTCCCTTAATTTTATCCTGCTTCATTTATATTTCCTTAACTTTAGCGAGAAGTCCCGCTGTTATCCTATCATACTACCTAACTCTGGTTTTATTATCTTCTACCCAAACTTGCCAGATTTGTCTCTGTCTTTAGCAATGTTTTTAACACTCCTGGGACTGAAGTTCTGCACTGTAGTGTGCTGGTGGGGATGTAAATGCAGCTTACCAGACAGTAACAATCAGAACTATAATTTATTTTGGAAAACATGTCTATGAAGTATTTTCTTAGCATTACAATATTTCCTTTTTGCCGTGTGTAATAGGTTAAGCTGACGACACCTGCTGCAGGGAGTGCCTGGCTTACACATACATGGATCTTCCCTCAGAAGAGGAGTGATCCTGCTCTTCATCACACTCTAATGATGAGCTAATGAGTACTGGTACCAGTTGCAGTATCTACGGTTAAGATTGATGGATTTGAACCTGAGCTGGTCACATAGCAGATGCAGCTGGAGGGAAAACGCTGGGGTTTGTGACTGCATCTTCCAATAGAAAACGCTGGGGTTTGTGACTGCATCTTCCAATAGAAGGAAGCAGGAGAGGTGCAAAATCACAGCAGCATTACACTTTTGTTAGGAGGTGGTTGCAGCTGACTGACCTCTGGCTCATCCCTTCAGCTAAGTGTTGAGGAGAACTCCCAGGTGTGGGAATGGCCACCCTCTGGGATGGAGATCTTGGCCCCTCCTGCATGAGTGGTACTAGAGGGGTGGATGGCAGAGGGGGCTGCTCTGACATTTCCTCTTGCAGTGAGGAGGGAATCTTGTCCTTGCGAGGCTTTCGACAGCCAGCTCAGCCCTGTGTGACCAACAACCATCGCTCCTGCGTCCTTTCCCCTCAGGTGCTGCGTTCATTAGCTGAGGCCTTGGTTTTATGGGAACCCTCCCACCCAGCTTCCTCCTGCCTTAATGACAGGCCCATTAAAGAGAAGCCAATAAAGCCACAGTGCAAGAACAGTGTGAGGGACGGCTGCCTGCCCATCCTCTCCATGGGTGAGCCAGGTCTGAGGGCAGGAGGAGGCAGAGATACTCCTGCCTTGTGCAGAGGTGACCCCTGGGAGCAGGCAGAGGACGCAGCTTGCAGGCCAGCTTTCATGCTCCGCTTTGGGGCTCTCTTGCGTAAACTTTTCCCAGTGTGGGGTTGAGGGGTTTTTTGTGGGTTTTTTTTTCATCTCTGAGGAGGGAGGAACAAGGTCTTTTAATGAGGGGAGGATTAACAGGCCATAGGACTCTGCCCTGAAAGAGCCAGTCTGTCTGTGGGGCCGCTCAGCAGGACGCAGGGTAATTGGATTGGATCCCGAAGAGCACCTTGAATCAGTTCTGAGGCGGCCGCAGCGGGTTGCTCCAAAGGGGGCCGGGGGCCAGGGAGGAGGGGAGCGTGTGGCTCTTTAGAGTAGCCAGAGCCAAGATGGGGGATCAGCCGGCTCATTAAGGGATTAGAATGTTTGTTCTTCTCAAGACTTTTGTTGCTAAAACACTTTGCACAGCATTTTCTGGAGCCTGGGGAGCTTAAAGAGCTTGTCAGAGCCCTGCTCCTGTCCCCACACAGGAGCAGAGACGCTCTTTCCTCTGGCCCTTCTGCCAATGCTTACAGCAGCTATTACTGGCAACAGCCACTGTCTCCCAGCCCTTCCCATCTCTGGTCACAGTGCTTCTGTCTCCCATGGGGTTTGAGGTAAACGGGGAGGATGACAAACAGGGTGAAGCAAAAGATGCTCCTCAGGAGGGAGTTCTCTGACAGTGAGGGATACTCTAACATGCTTTTTCATTGGTTTTTGTTGCATGGACAAGGAAGGACTTTGCATGCTCTGTGGTTCTTTGCAACCTTTCACCTCCCCATGGGCTACATTCTTCATCTCCTGCACTTGTGGTAGCAAATTTAGGACACAAACTATTTTATTTGTGTATCTGGCCTTCATATGAATGCCGTGACTAGAAATTGTTGCATAGACTAATTTCCTAACAGCATCCTCCGAAACAGCCTTGCTGTTGACATGTAGTGCCAGAAGAGGGAAGGAATAGTGCACTGAGACTTTGCCTGAGTGCACAGCTGGCCAGGAAGCTTGGTTCTCCTCTTGACCAGAGACAGAAACTAAATCTCTAAAGTCAAAATCAAGAGGCGCTCAGGTAGCAGTGCAGGCTATTACAAAATGGCAATGGTATATGTGGATAAAGGTCAGTTGTCATCAGTTCATCCATCCTCATGGCCCACACAGAGACTTCTCATCCAACTCTCCTTTACCTGAGCTACTCTGGGCATGAACAAACCCTGTCCTGGCTGGCCAGAAGTCGAAATCCCAAGTCACTGGCAGAGCAAATGCTAGGGTTGGTGTTAGAGGGACTATGCAGTAGTGGGGTTATTCAGCATTTTAGCTTTGGGGTGAATTTGGCCTCCACTTTCAGAGAAATCTGGGGGCTGGGCAAGTGGGGTTTAATCTGTTGTGTGAGGCAGCAAATGGAAGGGAGCTCAGCAGGACTTCTTCAGCTCCCAGTCTAAACTGCACTCCCACCTCCTATCTCTGCTGAGCATGAATTTCAGCTGGGGAAGGAGGGAGGGGGGAAGAAGGAGACAGGCAGGCAGGCAGGGGAGGGGTAGGGGGAAAGAGAGTTACAGGGAAAATAAATGAGACTCCCCTATAATTAATTGTTTGAAGGGAGTGCCCCACTCGGCTGTGAATTCTGAAATGATTATTGGATTTGCAGGCAGACGGGGAACAGAACGGGTCGGGTGCACGATTAATATCTTATTGATAGCGGATTAAGAGAGCGAGATCAAATCTTTAACTGAGTGGAGATGCAGTTTATCAATTTGTCACAAAAAATGTAGCAATCAGAAGTGGAGAACATCAGGGGCGGCTTATGGATCGATTCATGTCAGTGCCTCACAGTGTGGCTTCACAAGGAGACCAGCTTCCCCCAGGTGCCCAAAGACCTGGGCGAGACTGGCTTGCTGCTGGCTATGCTGAGAAGGGTGAGCCCAGAGACATATGAGCCTCCAGCTGCAGAGGCACCACCAGGAGAGCTGCAAGCAGGCGATGTCATGCTGCACAGCCGTGCTCTGGCGTGGGGTGCAAGCAGAGCAGTGGTGCTTGGAAAGCACTGGTTTCCTGAGATGGTTTCAGTGGGAGATGTGAAGGCCCAGCCCTTAGTACGGCAGTGGATGGGCCTGCAACCAGCCAGAGCTCACTATGCTTCAGGGCGACATGAAGAACCTGCTAAACTAACTTTTCAGAGTACTTCAGGTGCAGCTGAATGGTACCAGTATTAGTGTTAGTTCATGTGCTATTTCACCATATGATGCAAAGTGGCAGGCACTGCCTGGTTACTGGCTGCGGGTTTCCCACTCCTGCTGGAGACCTCTTGTGTTGTTAACATTGGGATGTTGGTACTTCTGAATTGTGTTCACAGCTCTGCTGTCTGGGTTCTGCTGATGAGAGCTTTCTTCTGAGCAGCCTGGCATTGATGAGCATGCTGTGTTTTAGTAGTCCAGTTTGTTGACCAGCTCTTTAGCTTTGATATGCAAGTATTCATGGCTCATGCATGGAAGGTATCTGCAGCTACTGAAAGCATCTCCATAGCTGGGAAAAAAGGCAGGAACTCCACCAAAAATGCCCACCTCAGAAAAGTCCTTTCTGCATCTTGAGGGAGTTCTGTGATATGAAACCCTTTTTGCCAGGTCTGAAGAGTGTATTGGTTACTTGGGGTCTTCTGAAAAGCCTGATCTCTTAGTTGAAAATCTGGAGTTCTCAATTACAAAATAAAAATCACTTCTAGTTCATGTGGCCTTAAGCTCTTCAAAATAACTCCTAAAGGCTAAAAGCAGAAGGCAAAGGAAGAAGCGCCTAGAGTCAGACGGCTGGTAATACTTGTTTTTATTAAATCAAACTTTTGATTTGCAGCTCTCTGTTATAGATTTTTGTTGTGAATGTTTGCTTTTAGCAAACAGGGAAAACAAACCCAAGGCAAATGTTTAATGAGCACCTCTTTCTGAGCAGGCACTGTAAGCAGCTGTGATGTCTCTGCAGCAGAGCCTGGCACCAGACTTCAGTCACCAGTTGGACTCCAGCATTTTTTATTTTTTATTGCTAACGTAAAACTTCCTGCTATTCCAACAGATGGGGGATGGCCTGTGGAAGCCAGCAGCCTCCTTGGTGGGCTGTGGAGTCGACAGGAGTCTCTGATAGCAATTTCCCTTCTCTTAGGGCCTTGCAGAGCTGTTTGAGTCCCTTGGGCCTTTGCAAAAGATGTTGTGCACCTGGGTGATGCGAGTGATTGTGGAAAGGCTGTGCTGAAGGCAGCTTCTCCTGCCAGCACTGCTAGCTTTGGAGGAAATTACATTCTTGCTAGGGTTGTTGGGTTTTTGTATGAGGCCTCCTGGCTCTTTGCAGTTGTTCTTGGGGTCCTGGGGTGCAATGCAGGCCTTTGGGGCTTAGGGGGGGGGCGGGGTGTGCAGGTGAGAAAGCAGCCTCAGCTAGAAGCCCTTGCCCTTAGAAGCTGGACTTGGGGGGGGAGGGGGAGGGTGGATGGGGGGGAATGGCAAGGAGGAAAATCAAAGATGAGTTGGTTAATCCATGGCCTTGGTTTACTGCCTGCTGTTTACTCCTCTATGCTGTACTGCTTTCTCCTTACCAGCATGTCAGAGCCTCTGAAGGGCTTTGACTACTGATAGGTTTTTGGGGTGCCTGAAGATCCAGGGAGGGGTACCACACTGCTGTGAGGGCTAATAGCACCATGAGGAAGGGTCTTGGAGCTGATGAATCCTTGATCTTGACAGCACATCCAGATAAATCAGGTGATGTGGTTTGTTCTGTGTTGCCATCAGGACAAAATTTTCTGCGTCAGCCTGGTTTAACTGGTATGTGTTGGCTTAGTGAAACCACTGCATACTCACTGCAAGGATGTGAGAGATCTTGGGGTCTGCTAGGGCACAGATCCCAGAAGTGAAGGGAAAGACAAAGTATCACAGAGAAGTGCAGGTGTGCACTGAGATGCTCTCTGTCCCAGCTGGTTCGTGATGAGGACCATAGGTGCAAAAGCTGTTGGCCATCACATTTGGGCTTGCGTGTGGAGTCAAGGGGGACAGGGATGGGGAAGAATTAGTGCCACGGCCCCTGGCCTCAGTCTTCATCTGTGACCTTCCTCTCCCCTGCCTCTTTCACTGATCCTACCATTGTCACTGAGGTCTCATATAGCTGGTGGCCTTCTTTCCTCTTTTTATAGAAACCACTTTTGTACATTTAATAGAGTGGCCTCTGCTAAGGCTTGAGTTGGATATTGCTCAAACCCAGGGGGAAGAGAGCAGAGCTATGGTGGACTCTTACTTTGCCAGCAGTAGCCTTCTAATGTGTGGCTGCTGCACTACGTCTCCTGCAACCATGAGCTTCACTGTGCTGACTATCCCGAAATGGGAGCATGTGGGGCATCACAGCCATGGATGCCTCACAGTGGAGCCTTGGGGAGTCTGTAGAAAGCAAAGCACGTGTGGCATGGTTAAAAAAAACAAAACAAAACAGTGAATGTGTAGCAAGAAACGGTTTGAAGAGGAGACAGTGCTGAAGATGTGCTGAATGTGTGGGCAGGGAAGGAGAAGAGGCAACAGATAGGGAGGGGGTCTTGAGATGACACTTCACTGGTCTTTCTGCCCACTATTGTGCAAACATGTTGAAATCTATAGAGAGCCTTTGTTTTGGAAAGAGCCCTGAATTAATTGCGATGTACGGCTGCCCTTAGACAAGTTCTGGGCCTCTTGTTCATTTCTCTCCACGGCCTGTCACAGCACCACCTTGGCAGCGCCCTCCACCCCCGGGCCGGCACCTTCTCCGAGCCCCGCTCCAGGGGTGCCCTGCACAGGGGGTGCCACGGGGCTGGCACCTGCACCCGGCCTCCCTCCGCCACGTCCCAGCCGAGGCTGCGGGATGGACGGGGGCACGGTGACGCTCCCCAAGGCCCCTCGTGGCGGTCATATGAGCGCTGTGGCCTTTCCCGGCACCGGGCTCGGGGGGCTAATTAGCGCATTCAGGGGCGCTGCTGGAGTGGAAAGGCGCTCGTCTGGCGGCGGGGGCCGCGAGGTGACCTGGGGGGCTGGCGCTCCCCTCTCTCCTCCTCCAGGCCACCGGCCGGGGCTGCCCTGGGCCGTGCGGGGCGCGGGAGGTGCGGGCGGCAAGGGCCTCGGCGGCCGGGTCAGGCGGCGCTCCGGCCGGGGCTCTGCGCTGCGCTGCGCTGCGCTGCGCCGGCGGGCGAGGGGCGCCGCGGGGCCTTCCCGGGCTCCTTTCAGTCCCGGCCGGTTCTGCTCCACAGACCCTCCCTTTGTCCGCCCTCTGAATGGAGCCGTGCCTGCCCGCGGCCCCGCTTCTAATTAGGGCTTCCGCTGCCCCGCCGCCGCCGCCCGGACCCGGCTGCCGCTCCCCCCGCCGCTTCTAAACCCACGGGCACAACTCTGCGCTCGCTGTCGCTCGGCCTGGCCGCCGGCCGGGGCGGGAGGAAGGCGAGGGGAAGCCAGGCGGAGCGCCGGCAGGCCGGCACGTCCGGATGCCCGCTGCAGGAGCCGGCACGGAGCCGTCCTGCCGCTGCCGCCCGGGGCCGAGCGGCCACAGCCCCACTGGCCCGCGGGTCAGGGTTCCTCCGGGGACCCCCTGGGCACCGCTCGGCCCCGCGGGCTCTGCCATGGGTACATCTGGGGTTAGCCTATGAAACGGGGCCGAAATGTGATTTTTTTTTTGTGAAATCTGAATGGTACTTTTCGTGACAGAAGTTCTCGGGTAGACCTTACTGGAAAACACTTTCACATTTGTGGGGCAAACGCAAGGAAGCCCTGGGATGTTGAGATTTCTATCATTGCTTTGGACTGCATGGTGGTACTTGATCGCAATTCAGGAGTTGATGGGCAGCCAGGATTTTCACAGTTACAGCCTCCACACTTTTCTAGACTTTAGGTATGTTTGTACCCAAGGCAAAGATTTGCATCTTTTTCTACACAAAACACGTTTTTATGTCCCACAAAGAAGCATCTTCAAGAGACTTGAATGTGTGTGAGTAGTCTCTTATGGGGAGCAGTGATTCGCTGTTTATGCAGATAAACTCAGGGAAGGAAAACGTCTCCAGGCAGGATTTTCAGATCCATCCCTGACTGGATCACATCTTGTTGGCTCTTCCTTGGGATGCTTGATCCAGAAGCCTCCCATTGACTTTTGCTTGTCACTTCTGCCATTCAGTCTCTTACTTTTTTTAGGGGTGACCTTTCATTTGGATGAAATGCAGTTGTGTCCCCTCAGAAGCAACAGCTCATACCTCAGTAACAGGGACCCTGTTACACTTTGTCCCTGTGCTGTCCCCGTGCATGGGGCCACCGAGCCTCAGGGCTCTGGAGAGTGATGCCCTGCATGGATCTTTTGTTCTGCATCCTCTCCTAAGGGTGGGCAGAGAAGAGCTTGGATGTGATGGAGTCCTCACACCAATTGCTGCCCCATCTGCTGCTGGATGGGTTTCTGGGTGACTGTGGAGAGTCTGGAGGATTAAAACCTCTCCAGAGATGGTTAGGGAATGGAGACATGTTCCTCTTTGTGTCACAGTTCCCCCTGTCCTTTCCTCTATCAGGAGCTGTGGGCGGGTGGGGGTCACAGCTCAGCCATCCACCACGAGTGCTGGGTCTGTGGCTCCAGCTGCAGGAGCCCCCCAGCCACCTCCTCCCCAGCATGAGGCAGCCCAGGACCACCATGGTGCCAGCAGCACTTGGTGAGGACAGCACGGCTGCTTCCCGGGCTGCCCATACCTGCGCAGCCGAGCCCGGCTGCGGCCAGCCCTGCGCCAGCTGGGTTTGCGCCATGGCGGCACGACCCGGCAGGCCGGAGCTGAGCAGATGCTGAGGTGTGAGCCAGGGTGGGTGGTACAGTTTGGATGTTTCTACCTCATCTGATACAATCAGCATTGCTGTGCACATGTGAGGAAAGTTGTTCGATAGGAATGACCCATGATGCTGGGTTAATTCTGTTTACAAAAGAATAAATATTATAGCAGTGTCTTATAAAAGAGAATCAATAGCTTCCCTTTGCTGGGTGATCCCTTCATGTCTTCGAAAATCGATTCCCCCCTCCGTTCCCCTCCTCCTTGCTGCACAGCTATCTGTTTTTCGGGGTGACGGGGGGGTCAGGCGATTATTGAAGTATATGTGAATTTACAATATTAACGACTCACGACGGTGTGTCCGCAGGTTCACGGTGAATTAATTATCTGTTTAAGAAGCCATGAAGAAATCAATCAATGAAAATTTCTCACTCTTTTGAGAGTGAGGGAGCTTGTCAATTTTTTTTTAAACATGCGCCACATTTAAAGGAGCAGTACAGGTTTTCTTTTTAACATCGGAGGGGGGCCAGGAGGAAGCTGGTTTGGGGTTGTTCAGGTTTGTGCAGTGCTGGCGGGAGCAGCAGACTCCTTTGCTGGTCTCCTCAAAGGGCAGAAGACACTAAGGATACATCCTGAAGTGGTTTTGTCCTAGAGTTAAGCCAGTGGTGGCCTTCTCTGGAGGGAAAGCCATGGTGTTACAGACATTGGTGTCACAGACCATCACTGTTTTGGTGGGTAGAGAGGTCTGTCACACACATGACCTTCTCCCAGCTCACCGGGTCAGCTGTCCCTCTCCTGGAGAGCCATCTGCCATTGCTGAGGTGGCTGAGGGCAACATGTGGCTGGGCTTCAGCTGCTGCAGCCTGGGGAAACAGGGAGCAGCAAACAAAGAAGAGCAGCTGAAAGCAGTGATATCTCAAATCACCTCAAGGTGTGCTGGAAGAAGTCTGGCAGAGTGCTTCATGTCTCAGCCTTCAGCATTGACTGCCGTGTCTTAAACTTGGTACAAGGCACTGGTGAGGGTGCAGCCATGAGGCATAAGCTTGGCACTCCTGGACGCCGCCCCTCCGGGCCTCTATGCAGAGGCGAAGTCAGGAAACTCTGGGTAGCAAATGGCCCAAGACTGCTTGTTTCTCTCCTGGTGCTGAAGCTACAGCCAAGGGAAGGACCCATTTATTCATACAGACTTGATAACTAGTTGCATCACATCTCCAGGGGTCTTGGAATCCAAGGCATCAGGAGGACATAGTGATGGCAATGTGTACTGTCTACAGGGTCTGGCTGAGGTCTTTATGTCACCTTGATGACATCTCTGTGTTTGGATAGAGTTTGATGGTATTTGGATACTGGATGTGAGTGTTTTCAGTGCATTTCAGGATTTGGCAAGCAAAATACGTAGACTTGATGCTGGTTGAAAAGCTGGCAGGAGAAGATGGCTCTCAGAACTGCTCAGAGGGTGAAGGGGTCTGTGTAATTCCTTATGCCTGTCCTGACCCTCCTAAAATCTGCCCCATCTCACCTCTGTTGTGTTTGTGGAGGGTGTAATTTTTTGGCACTTGTGCAATGACTGATATCCCAGTTACAAGGGAACAATTGAGGCAGGGAGAGACAAGGATAGTGAAAGGAGGATACTGAAAGGAGGAGGGGGCATGAGGGATGTAGAATCTTTGACAGAAATGAATTGGACACTACCGCTTTCTCTCATCCCTAATCTCGAAACAGGCAGCAAGGCTGGGACATTGCAGAGAGAAAGCTACAGTGTGTGGGTAGTGGGAGACAGAGGGAAGAGTGTGGGGATGGCAGGCAGCTGAAGACCCTGATAAAAAGACTGGAAGAGGGGAGGGAGCAGGGACAACCTCTGAGTCTGCTTCTGCTCTCGCAAGCCCAGGCAGACATGGCCCCTTCCCAGCCCCATAATGCTACTGGCCTGTGCCGAGAGGAGTCCCCGCCAAGCACACCCATTGCTGTAACCAGAACGGAGAGAAGAGCCCATATTGACACAGGAGCATCTGTGTCAGTAATTGTCATGCAGCCTGGCAAATTGCTTCAATGTGCCATCCCCTTCAGCCGCACAGCTCAGCGGTGGCAACAGGCCTGGGGGGCTGTGCTGCTGCCAGAGAGACAGGAAGAGGCCTGCAGCTGGTGGAAGGGGTCAGGACCCACAGGGACCTCCTGGCCCAGGTCCCTGTGTCTTGACATAGTCTTGCCTGATGGCTGCTTGGCAGCTGCTCTGGCTGCAGTGCTCTTACTCAGCTTCATCAACCTCCATGGAATATTCCCAATTCAGATGACAATGAGAGAGGGGGGTGGAATTCTTGTCAGCCTTTAGGCTGCCATTTATACCAACCAAAAGAAGCTTGAGAGAAGGTCATGCTCTCCGTCCCTCCCAGCTCTTACTTGGCTGCTGAGAATAGGGAATCCTCACCTATTTACTGCAGAAAAGTACCCAGCTTTTCTCCTGTCCTTATATGCAGCTGCTTTCTGAGTCTAGACAAAGCCAAAACAGAAACAAAAGGTGAGGTTTCCCTGAAAAATTAGGTACTCAGTTGGAGGCTGCACAAACCACAGCTTTCAAGATGATGTCACAAATTGGAGCCATTCAGTGCCCTCTGAAGTCTCCAGGTTGACCAGAGGTGCCTGTTTCCATTCCCTTCTGCTCTTTTTCAATAATCTCTAGTTCTATATTCCTGTTCTTTTTAATGGCACTGCAGTTCCAGCAGAGAACATTGAATTTGCCTACACGAATCCAGGCATACAATTTTGACAGACAACTCCAGGCCTAATCATGAAATTCTGAGATAAGCAAGGTATACAGAATTTGGTTTTGAGTGGGACACCCTTTGAAAGAGGCAGTTATTTGTAAAATATTATGATTAAAGCCAGCCTCCTGATCTGTTGCCACTGGACACATGCTTCTTCACCTAATAGACGTTCTGCCCCTCTTACACCCCAAGTTCTTCAGTGATGAGCGAACCAGCCAACAATGTAAAAAACAAACCCCAAGCCCAAGCGTATTTAATGCTAATGATTTTACCAGCACTCCTTTAATGGCTATGGGTTTTGCCTATCTATTGGAAAATAACTCTGAGATGAAGAGTCTACAGTCTGTCTTCCAGAGGAAACGGCATTACTGGTCAGAGTTGCTCCCAAGGCATGATGTAATGTAGGACTGGAAGGTCTCCTGGGCTTTCCCAAGACAGTGTAGTTATTAGCATTGTGATAGGGGAAGTGGGTACAGCCATCCACTCTGGAGCCTGCAGAGAGTTAAGCAGAGTGTTGATGCCTTTCCACTCTGGGTCAGCACTGGTCCAGTGCTTTGATTTTGTGCAGGTGCGTCTCTAGCCCTGGCACAATCAGCATGGGGATTTTGAATGTCTGGGTCTCTCCACTGCTCACAGTTGGATATTATGTCCCAGATGCCAAATGGATGGAAGTAAAGGGATCCATGTATTTCAACTCATTTGGCTACTGAGACCAGTATATTTCATTTCTCTGCAGACTTCCCAAGGAACCACATAATAGCTTGCTAATGGGGCAGTTGTGTCCCATGTTAGCTTGTCTGTATTAGAGAGGCAGATAAAATGACTTCTTAAATACAGGAATTTCCAGGTGTTTTCCAGTATCTACACAAGCAAATCAACTGTCTAAGATAGTCCTGTTCACTCTTGGAGAGTGCCTGATTCTTATGGTGCTGTGCTATGAAAAACAAATGGATATCACATGCACAAGGCGGGGGGGGATCCCTGTGAGAGGTAGGCAATGTGTCAGATGAATCACACTTTGTCCTAGGTTTACTGGGAAGGAAAGCTCCAGCTGCCCTTTTGCCACATTCCTGGCGGGTCAGAAATGCCATGGGAGCAATCAATGGAAAAGCCAAGCACCACAGCTGTAGCATTGATTGAGAAGACCTGAATCAAAGGAGGAACATCATGGTTCAAAGCAAGGCTTCTGTGTTTCATATTACTGGACAATAATATTATGCAGAAGGGACAGAAAAGCTAAGAGGGTTAGATACTAATACACTGCTAGAAAATAGAACCAACTGTTCTCATGGAATATATTTATGTCCCTCACATTCCAACTACTGCCAGAGTAAGTACCTAATGGAATAGCTGGGGAATTGATAAACTTGTCCAGTGTGTGAGTATCTGCTACAGGGCAGATGTTCATTTTGAGGCCTACAATAGGCTTGTGTTACAAGAAAAATGTTTTTTTGCAAATGCTTCAGAGCCGAAAGACTTTCCAAATGGAATGTCTCCTTCTGAGATCTTATTTCTGCCACTTCCTTTCCTGCTAGAGACAAACTTCCATGTATTTTACTCCTAAAGTCCAGGTAATAGCTAGGAGGTTCCAATCAAAGTTACATCCATTGTTAGTCCATTCAGATACAAGCCCATATGGGGACATGTCTGCCCTACAGAAGAGCCCAACCAGGGGTCTGCAAGGAGAGAGGTTCGGCCTGTGCCAGCTTTCTATGTCTGGGCACATTCTTCCTGGGCTACGCATGAACAAATAAGCCATGCCTCTTGAATCCAGCCAGCTCCGACCTCTCCTGCATACTGCCATGCTTCAGAGCTCAGTTCTGAGTGTACCTGCCAGCACAGGCACACCCAGAGAGAGACAGTGCCTTCTGTCAACTGCTGATGCTCAGTGGAGAGAGTTGGCCAAGGACACATAGGAAGGAAGAGTGAGGGCTTGAATCTGGATCCCAACCAAGCACACTCTGTTTGTGACTGAAAGCTTGAACAACAACAACAAAAAGGTTGTTTTTTTTACCAGAGAAAGCTCTGTCACTGCAGACTTGCTGTGGCCTTTCTGGCCTGTTGGAAGGGGATGTTCTGCCAGGGAGCCAGCCTGACTCCTTCAGTTCTGCATGAGGCAAGGAAGGAAAGTCTACTTCAGCCTCTGAGCTGGTGCTCTGCAGCAAATGCAGTCTCAGCTATACTGGCTGATTCTTCCCTGGGAAATCTTCCAGACCCACACCTAAAGGAGGAGTTTCCAGAACAGAACTTGCAACTGTTTAGCTGGTGGTAAGAACTTGGCCTCTGCAATGAACCAAGGCATCAAGGGGCATTACAAGGCATCCAGTGAATTACTTACATGTGTTTTGATCTCAAATTGCTCCTACATCAGCTAGCATTCCTACCAGCAAGAATCTATGTTTTTGTCTTGTAATACTTAAATCCCAAAGGCTGGATTCCTCTCTTGACTGTACCAATCAGAGTGAAAATCACCTGCAAGAAAGATCTTCCAGAATCACATCTGAGTGATGAAGGTCAAAATTGTTAAGCCTCATCACTGCTTGTGAAACCCTCTGCAACCCTGCAGCCATTCTGAATGGCTGTGCAAGGGCCAAGCAGAGGGATAACAGGTTGTGCAAAATTCAAGTCCCTCTGCTGTGAGATGCAAGGAAGTCAGTACCTGCAGGGGTGGCCTGCTCAGCATGTGAGATGCTGCAGCCTGTGGTGTCTTTGCAAAGAGAGGTTGCATCTTTGTATTAAATCAAACTCTATCACTGATCACTGGGGGAAAATTGAACGGGTTTGGCTTCCTCAGTGTAGCTGCAGGAGCAATCTTAATGGGATAGTTGCTGTGTCCCTCACTAGGGAAAGGGTTGGTCATTTTCTCTCCCCCCACCCATCTCAGGTTTCTCATCATCTTGCCCCCTCAATCTGTCAGTAGTGCCTGGAAGAGAAGGCTTTGCAGCTTCATGCTAACCAGGTGTCCCGAGCTGGAGAATCAGGGGCTGGCAGTCTCACATTGTCACTCCCTGTGGGCCTTTGGGAAACCTGTGTGAGTGTACGAGTGAGGCACACGTGTCCCAGGAAGGGGCATTGTGTATACACTTCTCCATTCATAGTGGCTTAGCTCAAGTGCCCCCCTCCCTCTCCAAAGCATCCCTGACACTCTAGGTGAATATTTGAAAGACAGGATCGGGGCTTTGGTTCGAGAGCCTCTTTGTACAGTGCTAACTGGTTTCAGGGCTGTAATTATCTCTCCAAGAGAAGCTGTAAATTGGATTAAGGCACTGAGTTGCAGCTGAGTGAGCTCCCTCCATTGCCCCACCTGGTGGGCTGCTGAGCGATAACAAAAAATGCCGAGAAATCGGATTTGGATTCTGCTTCACACTCATGGCTTCCTTCTGGAAAAAATGAAATTTTTCCGGCAGAAAGGGCTGGCATGGGTTTGCTGGCAGTATCAGTCCTGGGTTCGTATCATCTGCTGGCACTCTTCCGGAAACGCGATCCCCTCCGTTATCAGAGAGAAATAAATAAATAAACAGCAAGAGATGTTTTGGCAAGGAAGGAGGAATCGCACCAAGAGGCGTGTGCATACGCGCACACACACTCACCTCGGCACCGTGTCTTCACAGCCCAAGCTGTCTGTTGCAAGCAGAGGTGGCAGCACAAGCACAGGGAGATTTTTTTTACAATTTTTTAAAAATTCCTGTCCTCTGGGATAAAAGAAGACCCCATTTTTGACAGCTTATGTTCAAGGCATAGAGCACTTGGGCCTTGTATTGCTCATAGTGCAAATCACCATCCCCCCTTCACAGGGGTTCCTCCAGGATCTCTCCCCATGCCCTTGAATAAAGTGCTGTTCCTTCCCCATGTGTGCTTTCAGCCCAATACAGGATGCACCAAAACTTACATGGAGAGGCAGTACGAGTTCCATGGCTAATTGCAGCATCTTATCCAGGACAGACTAACATCAGGCTCACAGGACTTGATCCTCCCCTTTTGACATAGAAGAAGCTTCATAGCTGGGCTCCTTTTTATACGGAGGTGTGCATTTCCCTTTGGAGATGGAGGAGCACTGTACTGCAGCTACCTTTGGGGCAGGGGTCAGTAGGAAATGCAGCAGGAATGGGCAGTAGCAATGAAGGCCCTTGAGTGAAACCATCAGGTTACACTCTGAGCTTGTGGGACCCATGCAAACTAACATGGCTGACACGACTCCATTTCCAAGGTTTATGATGGAGCATTTCTGTCCATGGAAAAACCAGGTTCACTTTGGTTTGGACATAGTCTAAGGCACTGCCTTTTCTACATAAGTATAGATTCCAGGACCATCTTTTAAGGTGAGGCCAATCCCTAATTTGTCCATAATCAGATTTATTCTGTCTTTTATATCTATCGAAGGGAGCTTATGTCTGCCTGCATTCTTTTGCACACTGGTGTCTGCAGGATTTCCTCTGGCTCCTGGGCAGCTCCAAACAAGAAGCAGCTTCCAACCCCTTCTGGCCACAGGGGACCCTGGGGAAGGCGTCCCTTGTGTCTGTGGCAGTGTCACCTGTCTCTGATTGCATCTCCGGCTGCCTCTGCCCATCAGCTGCTCCTGCCAGCTGGCAAGGAAGCACCTCTGGCAGGGACTGCCAAGGGCTGCCCCAGGCTGCATGGCTGCTGAGGGAGGAGGGGTGCCTCTGACAGGAGACACTCCAAAAGACCTAAAGACGAGTTACAAGCCAGGGGAAGGGAGCACCCAGTCAACTGGCACCTGCCATATGAACTATGAGACCGGTAATCCACTGTATGGCTCCACTGTGTCAGCCAAACCATTCAGATGCTGTGGAAATGTTCTCCAAACTGCCGCCTCATAAAGCTTCTAACCCCTTGTGTCCCCAGATGTCCAGGTCTTGGCTGAGTCCCTGTAATTCCTCTCATCCTGCAGTCTGAGGGCAGACACTGCACCATGTCAGTGTGGGCTGATGCACACTGGGGAGGGCAGCCCTGGCCCCGAGGCTGAAGCAAAGCCACCCTGGACCTGTGCAGAGGAGGCCTTCTGCAGCCTTGCTCCTCATCACAGCTGGTTCTTGCCTTATGCTCCCTTCCTCTGGTCCTGATGTCACACGACAATGCGGCACCACAGCACTGTGCCTAGAACAGCCTGTCGGTCTCTCTTCTTTCTCCCCAACCACCAAGAAACCTATTTTCTCCTCTGCTGAGTTCTTAGAAAGTGAAAGAAATGTCCCAGGGCTCAGCACTCGCAACTGAGTTCAACTCGGATGTATGCCCTGAAAACAGAAAGGCCACATCCCTTATCAGGACCCAGGTCTCCCGAGGATACTTGTAGCCACACTTTCAAAATGTCCCAGCAATTGCCATATATCCTAAAAATTCCCCCCAAATCACGATGGGGTAGTGAGCAATTTCCTGCTGGAAATTCTGCCTTCCTTTGGGTGCCATCTAATGCTGATCTTTATGTTTCTGTCAGCTTAACTTATTATTTGGTATTCAATTTGGCAATAAAATTTTTATATACCAGGCACTATGTATTACAGATACACAGATAGATACATGTTTATGTGTGTGCGTTCTTGTAAATTATAATAAGAATTTTGTTGTTTTGTTCATCAGGCTAAGCTCCATTTTTCACAACTATAAAGCTTCTGTAAATCCTAACATGGAGACAACAGATACCTCTATTCTTATCACTGTTAAAACTTCTTCAGTAATAATGTTTTGGTTTCTTTTGCATTTAAATATTTAAAGACATTAGTATGAGAGCTGTATGTTTAACTCAAATTCTTCCAAAGAAGGACTGAATGTTTATAAATTATATTTTTATTTCATCAGTCATGGACTTTACCATTCCTGAACAGATAAGGATTTAGGCATGCGCTAGGAGTTCAGGACATACTTGCGTGCTGGGTACTTAATGAGGAATTTTAATTGCAGAGTACCACTGGTAAGTGAGATGCTGAATTTTTCCCTAGAAGTGAGTATAGTTCAGTGATGAGATTTAGGTGGTCCTTCAATGCATTTTGCCAACCTCTTCTAGAGTCCCTGAGGTCATGAAGTTTGCATGGCTATACTGATGATCCCTTCTTGATTACTCTCCCTAGGAGACTGTTACATGTCCTCTATATAGTTTTGGAAATGATCTTTATTTTATACCTAGAATGTTGTCTTTGCAAGCATTTTCCCTCACCGTTTGGATCTGTGTGTCTTTCATACCTTTTACTGTGTGTTTTATTGTCCTTGCCATTTTAAAAGCAGGAACATGATTTATAGATGAAATTAATGAGCAAATCACCTGATGGTGAACTGATCCTGGATGTCACAGTGCTTTATACCTGGTGCTGGTGCAAACAGAACGCAGATATCTGGGCTGTTCCAGTTCACAGTCCTCCAAATGATATGGCCTTGGGCTCAGTACAGCTAAGGCTCTTGCTTCTGCATGTTTTCCTTTCTGCCAGACACAGGACTGCATGATTCTGGTAACATCTTATTTTCTGCTCATCAGGCTGCATTTGGGTTTGTGACTACAATTAAAAGCATCAGGCTCAATCCCTCTGCAGTTTAACGACCCTGAAGTCAGCAGAGTTGCTCCAGTGATGAATTTGGCCTGAAAGCTTCTGTTCCAGTTTTAGTTGGCTGCCCATAAACCCAGGCCTAAGGTATGTCTTGGGTGGATTTGTATTTATTTTTGAGAATGAGAAGACAGCCAAAGAGTTAGACACCTTTCACATTCAATGTAAATCATTAAAGGCTGCAGGGTCTTCTGCATGGAAATAGGTTTATTTACTTCTGTCATTCTAGCAGGTTGTTTTTGTCTCCCCATGACTCTCTTACTTCGCATACAGCATATAGGACACGGCAGGTAGGATGCCTCAATTGTACCAGTGCCTAACAGGATGACTTTGGCAGAGCCTTTTAATCTCTCTTTCCTTGAGTCCAGCTGCTGTTTCTCTGAGCTGTGTTGTTAAAGTGCAGCTTCCTTTTCATGCCCCAGACACCTGTAAAGAGCCAAGTGAAAACCTCCCAAGATTTCTGTTAGAGCAGTATAGGTAGTTTCTGCACCCAAAAGCTTGTAAATTAAATAGCCAGGAGGGACAAGTGTGGGGACTGAATGAGCCAGCAGTCCAGCTTTTAGATGGAGAATTACATGTTCCCCAGAGTGGATTCTGTTTTCCTGCAGTTTCAGCCTCTCTGGTTCTTCTTTCCCACGTAGTAAATTTCTCACAAACACCTGCTCTTCTCTTTGCTATAATTTAATGTCTTTTTTTTTCCTCCCCAACAAAATTCAGGTTTTTTCTTGATCTTAAAGCAAGCAAACAGGAAAAGCTGTTGGAAGGAAAATGAGTCCTATCACTACTCAGAGATGTGCACCATTCTCCTCTTGCCCCTGCTTGGCATTGCAGAGTGGTTGGGCTCAGGACTCATCCATCCTCATGGAGTTCCGCAGGGACACAGGACTGTCCCTTAGTGGGAGATGTGGGCGTGGATTCCAGGATGGCCCTCAAGCGTGTTTGCCGGGAATTCCTAGAGAGCAAGAAAGGCTAACACAAATGGGGCTGAAGGGATGTGGAAGGGAGAGAAATGGTGGATGGGCAGGATTCCCATTTTGGCTTTATCAGTATAAGAAATTTTAACTGTAGCAGCAGGGTAAACACAGTACATTTCCCTCAAGCATTTACAGTGATACAAATAGGCGTTTTAACAGTTTAACTTTATTCTCTTGTAGGCATGAAATTAAGCTACACAGGTATTAGGTACACAGATACCAATATAACTGTGCTTACAGTCTGAAGGGTTTATACTGATTTAGCCACAGGGGTTTTTAAAGCAGATTAAAGAAGTTAAAAGATGGTATTTAAACCATCACTAGTAATGTACATCATTTCCTAGCTGCAGTCTTTCTTTTATCCAGGTACACATTTTCTGTACTGAAATGCATACATGCACATGAGTTTTTGCATCCAAGCATGCTAATTGTCCTCTTTCTTTCCCCCATTTTGTTCTTTTAAACAAGTGAAAAGTGTGTGCATCTGTTTAATTTTGTTCTTCCCTTCTTTATAATTTGAAGTTGCTTTTCTAGCTTCAGAGAACTACATGGATGACAAAAGGAAGGAAAATAAAGATTTGCTATTGCTCTTCTTTTTCAAAGTCCCTCAATTTCAGACTAATTGCAGCATAACTAAAAGAAAAAAGAAAAGTTGAAAAGCAAGTAACCAATTGAAAAAAGACAGTATTTTCTGCAACACAGTCAGCACCAAGTGTGAGTTAGGGAAAAGTCTACTGCCTTCTTATCACTTTGGGAATTAGTTATTTTGTCAATATTTCTAATTCCAGATTTTCTAAAAAAATATATATTTAAAAAATTGAGGAGGAGAACAAAGAAGCAAGGACAGGTAGAGAAAAGCATAGTTTGAGACCAAGAGGGGAAAAGAATGTAAGAACATAGTAAATGTGGATCAACAGATACGAGAGTAGGAAAGTGGGGTTTTGTGTGAAAAGATAGTCAAGGTGAAAGGGAGAAGCCTGTGTAGCTCATTTCCACCTGTATCCCAAGCACAGTATTTAAAAAAAAAATATTTAGTGCAGCTCATGACAGTGTGTGCTTCTGTACATGCATAAGGCAACATATCAGACTGGATGCTGGCTTAAACCCTTTTTTTTCATCCAGTGGTTTAATTCTGACTGAGGCTGAAGCATCAAGTATACATCACTGATTGTAGCCATATCAGCCATATTTACTAGCAAATGCTAGATGTGGCCATGAAAAATATGATAAAAATCTTACTATCTTGTGACAGTGTGTAGAAATTATTTCCTCCCTGAAAAGTCCCACTGCCGTTTTCCCACTCACCTTCTTCCTCATAGAATTAAAAAACAAACGAAACCAAAACAATAAAGTTTTGAAGGATTAGTAATTCACAGGAGAAAGCCCCTCTTTTATAAAAGATCCCAATTTAAATAAATCTATTTTGTTTCCTCTGCAAATTTCATTAAATGCAGAATGGATGGAGCCATGTAGAAAGGTTAAAGGCTGGATGTTCAAATATGGGAAGCAAACTTGGCTAGAGCACAGGTAGTGAGGCTGGCAGATGGATAGGTGTGGGATAGGTGTGGGATAGGTGTGTAGAGGCTGAACAGGGAGGTGACAGAAATCTACCCTTGTGTGACTGGGCTGACAGGCAGGAACGATGCTTTAGAAGTTCAGAAAACTTCCTGTACAACTCTGTTCTGCCATCACCTTTCAGGTGGCCCTGGACAAATCACTCAGTCTTTCCTATGTGGCAAACAGTCTCAGTGGAAACCACAGGGAGTTTATTCCTTCGGAGACTAAGAGATGCTCAGTAGCAGGGCTCAGACAAGTGCTTCAGAGGGGATACAGACATGGGCTGTGGCCAGGATACGCTTGAAAATCTTTGCAGTGATGTAAGTTCCCCTCCTAGTCTGCTACCTCACACCTCACCCTGGTGATCCTTATCAGAGCCGAGCTCCAAGCAAGTTCTCCCAGTGTGCTGGAATGTTGTCACGCTTTGCAAGCTTTGGACCTGCTGCTGCCTTATTGTTCTTATTGCTTCAGTAAAGGCAGTTTAAAACACTATCTAGGGCAGTTGGTCAATGCTGGTAATTCAGAATGAACCACAGCCCAAAGACAGAACATCTCTGAACTGCTTTGCCTGGATGGAGTCTGTAGACAAGCTCCCCGACACCCACATCAAAGTAAACGTGTCTCTGCAGAGAACCAGTGAGACGAATAGCAAACCATCTGCACCTTCACTCACTAATGGCTGAAATGATGCTAGGAGAATTCAGCAAGTGTTTTAGTCTACAGAGATTGATAAACGTTTTCAATTTCAGTCTACTGACAAAGTGCAGGTTTAGCTTTATCTCTCAGTGGCATCTGGACTATGAGGAGAGCCATAAAAACGGGGCATTTGAATGATCTTGCAAGAACATCTTGCTGGTTCAGCAAAGCTCCAAGGATTTTTCTCAAGTGACACCATTCCCAGTTGGAGCATATTTACGTTATTGTGGAAAAGACTTCTGCTCCTGATAATTGCCATGGTTGACTCTGAGGCAAGGTTGCATGAAGCCTTTTAGATAATGCTGCAGTAAGTGTATCATAAACACTACTGGAGGTAGTATCGAAACCTACTGGAGTTAGTCATGGCCCAGGACCCTCTGAATTTAGTGTAGCTATTCTCACTGGGGTTTTTTTTGTCTGGTGAATCTGTCTGGCACCACTTGTCTTCACTCTTTGCTAGTTAAATGGGTAACAAGGAACCTCAATTGCGAGGGGCTTCCAGTGCTCATCTGTGGGGCATGAGAAAATGGGATTTCCAGATAGGAGAGATGTTAATCCAAAGCCTCCAGGTATGTCCGTTCACATGTATCCTGACTGGCTGTCAGCCTACATGAAGACACTGACTTCCAGGCCCAGTCTGAACACATTTGGATTTGATTTCCTTCCCCTTTCTTTTCTCCGTGGGTTCTACCGAACTCCCTCCCCAGTCCCAGATCCAAAAGCATAATGGCTTTATGTAGCTTGTAAAATTCTATTATCTCTGTATTCAAAACTCAACAACTGGGAAATGGCTGTAATAAGCGTGTTATTAAGCGTGTAAATACACTTTAACTTCAGACCTCCAAAGGAAGTCTCTTACTGTCTTCCTTACTTTGCCCTCCATGTTTTCACCATGTGTTTGGATTTCATGGATATGCCTACTTTCCCCCCTCTTCCTGACTGGTATGCTGTCCCATTTGACTGTGGTGAAGACAATGCTCCCCTCTGCTGAGCGGGCCATTGAGTCTCCTGGAGAGCCCAAGGTCTTCGAGAGAAGACAGGTTCTTGGTGAGGATGGGGGTTTTGGGGAAGGAGGGAGGAGGCTGAAGGTAGGGAGGGGAGGAAAACATTTAAAAAAAGGAAGAAGCCAAGTGCATTCTTTCTGCAACACTCAGGAAAAAGAATGTTGCACAGGGGATTGGAAAGGCGAAATTTTTTCACATCCAAATGGATTGCAATTTCCCTCCATTTAGCACCTGAAGGTAATTAGCTCGAAGAGACTGTCGGCTGAGAAACACGTTCATGGAACATTAACTCTCATACATTCTCCAGTTGCAGGGAATTAATAGGAAAGATTAAAGTTTAAAGAGAGCAAAATGCCATTACCTCGCAAGCCACCTCTCTCAGCGGCAGTAACTAGCCCTCACTAACCTAAAAGCACCATTGGAGTCCCTGGCTCCTGCTTCAGGCAACGATAGATGAGACAGGCCCCTGCTCTGCCCCGAGCTGCCCGTCCATGGGCTCTGGTGACCTGTCCCCAGGCAGCAATGGCAGCGGGGCTCGTGGCTCTGGCAAGGATGCGTTTGCTGGCTGCCGTATGAGTGCACACATGCCCATCGCCTTGGGGCCAACACATGTGTGCAAGCATGTCCCCAGATGTGTGCTCCATGGGTGCCTGCTGCTGTCTTCTCAGTGAGACATGAGCTAAGGGTGCCCCAGGAACGAAGCACCCAGCAGTGGTCCCTGCGTGCTCCCACCAGTGCCTCAGGTTGGTGTATGGGGTACAGGGAGGGATCCCCCATGCACCCCTAGGCAGCCCTGTGTAGTCTCCATCCCGCTCCTGTTCCCTGCTGGCACACCAGCACCCATGCAGGGATGCTGGCAGCCTGCTGGGCTCATGCGAAGTCCAAACTGCAATGCTGCAACACCAAAACACCTCACAGCTGAACCAGCTCTGTATATGGTACCAAATCTCTCCTGATGAGTGATTATGCCTTCTTCTCAGATGCAAGACAGAAAGAAAGCTTTAAAGGATGGGGGCCCTATTTTGGGGGTTTGGGGGTAAAGTTTATATAAGCTTCTGCACTTTCAAGATTTCCATGTTGCTTTAGCATTTCAGGGAGAGAGCATGTGAGAGAGAGAGAGAGAGAGGGAGAGGGAGAGGGAGAGAGAGCGAGAGCGAGATGAAATTGAGACATGGAAGAATTTATTGCCCAGAAAATTCCATTCTGCTATCTGATTCGAAAAGTCCAGTCCCCCCAGCTTCGGAAAATCTATTTTCCACATTTTAATACCCTGCAGAACAGTCCTCATAACTCATCCGAGTGTGTTAAGCACAGTTTTATTAGATCTGAAACAAATTTTGGTGGGGAGATACTATAGGTCATTAACCATGGAGTAATTTTATCCTTGTTTCCCTAATGATGCCATAATGGCGAGCGAATTTCTTAACTAAAGACCAAAGAACATTTTGAAGGTCAGTTTCATCTGTGAGCTCCTTCAAGCGCTTCTCGGAGAAGATTGGAAAACTCGCCGATTTTTTGAAGAGTCATTAATAATGTGAAAGCTGAAAGAGCTCTCTCCCATTTGCGTTCCTGCTTTTTACCTTTTAATTTTATATCGCTTTAGTCCCTTTCTTTTTCTCCCTCGCTCTCTCTCTTTTTAACTCTCTTCTGGAGTGGCCCCTCATGCAGCTGAAAAATGAAATGGGCCATTCCTGAGGGCATCCTGAGCTGAGCCGAGGCAGGGCACAGATCCAGAAGGGGGAAAGGGCAGCCCTGGCTCTGGGTGTCCACCGCCACAGCCCGGCACCTGCTACCATAAATGTCCCCCCCGCTGCCCTGGGTGCCTGGCCGAGGGGTATCCTGCTCCCCCCACTCGTGTAAATCAGGAGAGGAGTTGTTTGAGCCTACAGCCCTGCATCCCTACTAAAGAAGGGAGAGGGACAAGGCTGTCCCCTCCCTGCCTAGCAGGGCATGTGTGTTTTTACTCTGAACGAGCTCACATCTGGACCACTGAGGCTTGTGCTGGCAGAGTGACCTCTGCACTGAGAGCTCCATGTGTTGGAGACCATGAGACATTACAGGGGGGATGTCAAATACTGATGTATCTTTTTTTTCAAATATATATATATATATGTATACACCTGTGTGTGAATTGCCATTATAGATATATAAATAGGTTGCAAATGGATGACATTGTTAAATCAAATAGCAGTAAGCTGTATAAGGATTACATGTAGCCTGTCTACACGTGTTCTGGGACTGCATGTTCTTGGGGGCACGTGGACTAGGAATTAGGGTGTGCAGTATTCAGTTTGTATGGATTGCTGTGCTCAAGATTAGAGTCTATATGTATGTTTCATACATGTTTGGGGGAACACATGAGGGCTCTGAGCATATGCTGATTTATAACCCTCTGACTGAATGTGCAGTGAAGAGCTAACAGGCTCACACTCTGTGTTTGTGTGGGGGTGTGTGATGGGGTTTCTGGCTGTACCACAGGCATCAGTGGGCACAAGAAATCTTTTGGTATGTGTGTGGTGCACTGGAGGCTTGGCTCTGAGTGTGAGTGTGTGCATGTGTGTGTAGGTGTGTGCAGGGGGTGTATGCCCCAGAGAAGGGTTTGTCTGTGCCTTCATTAGAGAGTGCCTGGCAGTGAGCAGGCCTCTGTGCTTATGTGTTTTCCTCTCCCTGGGTGTGTACGCTTCAGGCGCCTGCATGTGTTGCATTTGCAGATGATATGGGCCACATCCTCAGCTGATGTAAGGCAGCACCAGAGACTATGAAGCAATTTACACCCACTGCAACTCCAGCACAGCCTCAGGCTGGAGGCAGCAGGTCCAGGGGGTGTGGGCTGAGTTGCTATTCCATACCATGGGAATGGATGACTTCCAACCTGGAACAAGACCTTCTCTCATCCCCTCCGCCCCCTGTCCCCCAGCCCGTCACTCACATTTGAGGCAAGAACTATGGGGGGATGTGTGTGTGTCTATTTGGGGAGGGAGCGCTCCGAGGGGAGGGGGGCAGTGTGGTGACACACTCTGCTCCCAGATGTGATACCAGTGATAATTTCAATTTTATGCCTTTGTTATGGCTTTAATCACTTTCTTTATGCGTTTTGTTCCAGCGATCAGGGAGAGACACCTGATAGGCAAAAAGGATATCAGGGGAACAATTTTTATTTGGAATGTGGTGAGAAGTCTAATTAGAATTTGAATTCTGCTGAGCCTTGAAATGGTCGGTACTTTATCCTGATCGCCTTAGATATTGTTTCGAGTCAATCATCTGTCATAGTGCGGCACGCTGGAGAGAAAGGCTCTCCATCCAGCCTGGTCTCTCTGTCGGGCTGGGGGCTGCTGGTGGGGAAAGGAAGGGTGACAGGAGGGAGGGCAGTGGACTTTGTTCTGCCAGATAGGCTCCCTGGGAGCAAGCACAAAGGGAGAAAACCCTTGGCACAGAGGGTACCCTTGCTGTGTTCTCCTAGCCCTGCTGTGGGGTGCTGTCTGCTGACCCCTCTCTCATCATTGCAGGGCTGTCCCCTTCAAATAGGGGATGAGAAGGACTGTGGGTCAACATAAATGTCCCCCCAGCTGCTGCCTGGGAGAGGATCACCCTCTCAGAGTTAGTGAGCTCCACATGATTCGAGGATTTTGCCTCCATCTTTACTGTGCCGATTAAATGCTCTGGAAGGTCAATTCTCACAGATGGACAGACAGCTAGGCTAGGATGGATGGATGGACAAGTGTAGGTGGGAATGGCCATTCAGATGGATTTGTATGGGACAGAGGCAGAGATGGTGAACCAGTGGCACATAGGGTTGGACTGGGTACTTCAGAAAGGTGGGAGTGAAGATGGCTGTGCCTCATCAGTCTGAGGGCAGTAAGCACACTTGTGATGGTGATTTTTAGACTTAGGTTGATTTGTGCTACCAGAACACAAGAGAAAGCGGGAACCCAGGAACATGACAAGACACACAGCAACTTTCACAATCCTTCTGGCTTTAAACTCTGTTCTTTATAGTTAAAAAACCCCAAAAAACTAAACAAAACACATGCACCTCCACCAAACCCATTATAAGTCCTAGCATTTCAAAGCTAAAAGCCACTCCAAAGCTCACCAGAACATCTCCAGTAACATCCTCTCTCTAGAGGCATCCTTGTCCCCAGTCCGCAGTGCCCCCCTTTGTTGATACCACAGCTTTCAGTCTTGATCAAACTGCTGCAGTATTGAGTTTGAGATGAACTGCACAATGGTGTGATCCCTGCTGCTGAGGGAAAGGAGACACACAGGCAGGACTGCAGCATGATCTATGTACCAGGAGAGATGAACTGAGGAGAATCATGAACAGTAGAATCATTCCAAGATTCCTGAATTTATTGAAATTGATGGTAAAGTCTTTATTCTGTGCTGTTCCTAAACTTTGAGATGGTGCCTCATTCTGAATGCAACGTAAATGTCTGCAACATGAAAGACACGGATTGGTTTGGCCGTTGAAGAAAAGATAGTTGAATGTTTTGCCTTCTTGAGAGAAGCAGAAAATGACCTGGGACTGGGGGCTAATTAAAAGAGTTGCAGGCATCTGCAAAAATTTGCAGATAGGAAAGCCATTTGAGTAGTTCTTTCTAAAGTGTCAGCATTAGGTTTCAGAACTGACATACTGAGATGGGTTTAGGCAGCTTGTGCCTTTCTCAGCTACAGTCCAGGCTGTCTGCAGACTCAGGCAGACATCACTGTATGTTTTTGTGTTCAATTCCCTCTTTAACAACTCAGCAGGGCAATAATTTTTTTCCTTTTTCTTCCCTCCACTTTTTTTTTTTTTCACATTGAGAAAGTTGATAGTGTCAAAGCTTAGTTCTAAGGGCTCATCTACAAACCCTTTGCTAGTCATGTTGACAACCTTGGAATGTCTGACACAAAAGTCAGTCTTTCATTTACACCTCAAAAACACATCTAGGATTGCAAACAGAGAGTAGTGGACATTAAATATACTGGCATGTTTGTAATTAGAAAATGGTTTAACAGCGGACTTGGCAGTGTTAGGTTTACCATTGGACTCAATGATCTTAAAGGTATTTCCCACCTAAATGGTTCCATGATTCTGTGATGTGGCTGTCATTCCAAGTATATTTAGCTTTGGGTCTTAAAGATACAATTCTGGTAAAGCAGGAAAGTACTAAGTACAAATCCCATACTACCATACAAGCTGTACAGTCCAGTCATGAAGCCAATGTATTTATGTGAGGGGGAGAATTACTGAGCCCCCAAGCCTCTTTGCTCTGATTATGCCTGGTCTCAGATGTGGGGTCATCACATGGCAGGAGAAGTGCCACTGTGCCAGACTACACTGGGAGGCTGGACCTTGTTATGGGGCTGCTTTGAGTACAGGACCTTGCTGGATGTAGCACACTCCCACCCTGGCATCTCAGCTGACCCCACTTGTTCTGATCTTGTGATACTCTGAATGACTACCTTCTTTTTCTTCCCAGGCACTGGGTGTAGAACTGTTTAGATGAAGAATCCCAAACAGCTAAGCCCATATTATGACGACTGCTATCACTATTATTATTATTATTATTATTATTATTATTATTACTACCATTTGCCTCCCAGCACCACTCAGAACAAAGACCCTTGTTGTGCTGAGCACTGTACAAATGCACTGGGAGAAAATAAACATATGCATGTTGACTTGTCTGAGTTTCCATATTGTGACAATGTCAGAGGCAGGAGTATAAACTAAGCCTCCAAGGTCCTCTTGCTAAGCCAGGGATGGCCACTGTGTGCCTTCAAGCACTTTGAGCAGGACTTTGGAGTCATGACTACACCATGCAGCTGTCTGTGAGCCTGCACAGGACTTCTGGCTAGTGCCACACCACCAGCAGTGCTAATGATGGAGCCAGCAGGAACCCATTTAACTGCATCTTCTTGGGCTCCTACTGCAATTTCAGTCCAGCTCCAGTGGGGCATCCCTGTGAAATGCTTCTAGAGTTCCCATCCTTTCAGGTCTTGGCCAAACAGATTTTGTTGTACTTCTTGCTGGCTCAGGAAGGTTGGATAACCCTGCAAAGTCTGCCCACACTAGCTGGAGCCAAAAGATTTGTTTTAGACTATTTCTCTGACCTTCTCAGTGTTTCCTTCCCTGTTCTCTCCTGTCTCTAGCCTTATTCAAGTGAAGTGCTGATTTTTCTCCCCCCTCACTCTTCTTGAACACTCAAATCCATGCACAGTCCCACCTAGCTTGCCAACGCTGGCTGAGGTAAATTCTGGCAAAATGGCCTTAAACCTTTCCAGAAGGCAAAGCTGAGACAGAGGAGTACATTCAGCTCCCTGCAAATGCAGAGCATGAAGTCAGTCAGTCCCCAGGACCAGCCTCAGCCTGACCAACCCAGATAGGGGGGTGTAATTTGGGGTTCAAGCAAGAAAGCTCAAAAGAGATTATTAAAGAAGGCCTTTCTGGGAGACAAGCAAAGATAAGAGCACTGTACCCTTTGTGGGTCCTTTGGGGTCTATCCTAAGAACCTACACCCCAGTGAAGTGCCTGTTCTGGGGACTCAGAGTGTGCTGCATGCCTCCCTTCCCCACCAGCAGTAGTCCTGTGTCTGTGGCTCAGCTCTGTCCTCTCTTCCATCATGCAGACATCCCTGGAGCCCTGAAGTCTGTTCCCTAATCAGCCCATTTCCCGTGGCATGGTCCTGGGACAATGTGGTGCTCACAGGCTCTGAGGTGTCTCTATCATTGGCTGTCAGGTGAAGCCCTCCCTAAGCACTTCAGCAAGCCCTTCTTTATTTATTTTTAAAATTCCCCTGAGCCTACGAAGGTCATTTCAACAAATTGGAGCTGACAGACATTAACTTGGAAAAAAGCCCATTGCACCATGATAAACTCCATTTAAAGAGAAGCAAAAGTGCCAGGCAAGGAAGGAACAAACGATGAGAGATTTATCACTGTTATTGTAAGCTTAGGAGTTGAGAATGTCAGCTCTGGTCTCACCTTCTCCCATTATGCATTATTACACATTCCAGCTTTGCTATTTGCACTGCAGTACCTCCTGACAGAGCAAATGGGCTGAAGTGGGATGTTGTGCAATTTCACAGGGAGAGCCGTTCCCAGTGCCAAGGAGACCATGAAGGCAAATTGAATTGGTTGGCCATACCCCCAGTGAAGAGGAAGGGAACCAAAGCTTAGAGATGAGGTTCTTCAGTTCTGGTCCCACAGAGAATCACCATCTGAGCTACAAACTAACCTCAGACTCCAAATGTCTCCCTTCCAGTCCTCAATCCTTGAGCCTAGTTTGCATCTCGGTGTGATCTCAGGAATCCAAGCAGCAGTGGGGAGATGAGTGGGGTTTCATACCTTAGTGTGTACCCAGCTGGGGAACACAGCGCTGCCACCGCTCTGAGCCCACCCTCCACTGAGGACACAAAGCCAGGTGCCTCAGCCTGGACACTGAGGTTTATCCCTTGGGGACCTGCATTGCAGAGGTAACCTCAACAAACCATGGCCATTGCCAGCTCTTCTGTGAGGAATTTGGGATGGTTCTTTCCCTTCAGCTGGCAGCCAGAAGAACCACCTGAGGGGCGGAGGGAGATGGAGAGGGAGAAATCAGATGTATCAGTCTTAGTCAGTATGACTGCTGATGAAACCTGTGCTCTGTCCAAAGATATATCCTAATGCCTCCCATTCAATTTGCACATAGTTTCTTTATGCTTTGCTCAGTGTCCTTGAAGCAAAGGCAATTGGTTTCTCCTCTCCTCTGGGCATCATGTGGGATCCAAGTGGCTCCAGACCCCTGCAGAGCTGCAGCAGCTGCCAATTGTTCTGACAAGCCAGGATCAAATCTCAGACAGGAGCAGGCCTGGGACTGTCACGCTTACCTGGCCAAGTTCAGGCCAGGGCTCCCTCTACCCCACAGCAGATGAGAAACTAACTTCTCCAACTGCAGATCAACATAGTCAGAAGTGGCAAGAAGTGACTAATACATCTTACAGAAAGGAACTAGGCCATGCTTTTCCTCATGTCTCTTTGTCTTGGATTTCTGCAAACATGAATAGTAGTCTTTGTGCTCACATTTTGTCTAGGACAATTACTAGGGATCCAGCGCAGTGAGCCCAGACTTAGCACTGAAGGCCTTCTGCAACCAACTAAGTTATAAATAGTGTCTGGCTAACCAGGCTGAGAACTTAGAAGTGTCTCCACATAGCCACTGTAGCTACTGTCACTATGTAGGCAAACCTGTCAGCTGCAGGAGACTTGTTCATGACCAATAGCCCTTGAGATCAAGAGTGGTCTGAGTCCTGGCAGGACTGGGTGGCTGGGAGGAAAGCCCTATCCTCATATCCAGCCGTGAAGAGCACCAGGAAGGTCTCTGCTGCTCACACGTGGCCCCGTGCCCAGCGATCCCTGTCAGGAAGATGGAAGGCAGGGCTGATTCCTGGATTCTTGTCCAGTATGCAGCTGCAGCTTAGCAAACTCTCCTCTCCAGCCTTGGGTGCGCTGTCCCTCTGCAGCACTGGCATAAAGGGGATGGCCAATCTACTACGCATGAGAGATTTCCAGTCTTGGCTGAATGTTCCCGATCCACAATGACCTTTGTTCCAACAGTGAATGGTGTTAACCTCAACTTTCCGTGTTTGGGCTCCCTGCCCAGCTTTATGGTTAAGCATTACAGCAGTGTCTTTTCTGCTGCCCAGTTTCTCTCTTGGAAAAGAAGATCACCTTCCTGCAATGCTGCAGTTAGACCAGTTTTACCTTTCCCTCTCATGTGGATGCCTGGACAAGTCAGAAGGGGCTGGGCAAAGATGGGCAGCATCCTCACACCACGGAGACAGGCAATTTACCTGCTTGCCTGCACCATTTCACCTCCTGCTTCCTCAAGGCTTGCTCTTCAGTTCTGCCTGCACCCACAGTCAAGGTCAAGTCTATGTTTTCCCTCCAACTCGCACTGCAAACACCAATGGTCAACCCTGAATGACCCATTCAGCCAGTCCCTGCTGATCTCTGGCCATGAGACGTGGCTCACCCCACGCTGACCTTCAGAGCCACCTCCCTCTGCTTTGTTGTGGCTTTAGGAATCACTTGAGCATGAAAGCCCTGGGCACAGGAAGTCCATCAGGGCAATTGTGCCCCAAATCCCACGTTCCTCATCTCTCACCCTACTGCAACCCCTTTCGTCTGAACCATCCTGTTGGGGTTATGCACCTCAGTCCTGCATAAACAAGACATCTAATTCTCCATGTGAATCTGTGCCCTGCCTCTCAGTTAGGAGGATAAGCCTGGCCCTGTTGGTTTTCAGCTTTTTTGGTTTAATCGCTGTCTTTCACTAGGTATATGGGACAGAGTCCTGGTCTTGCTTAAGGCTGATATTTCTGATTTGTAGGTAAAAGCAGCAATAAATAGTGACTCTATTACTGCACCTAAACCTTAGCTACAAAACAGTCACAGCTGCAAGCAGAACTAGTGAAAGCATTGAGAAAATGTGGTAGAAGTGTTTCAGTTTCAATATAATTTCTATGTAGTAGGGTTGCAATGGGATTTCCTGAAGAATGTGTGTAGAAATTAAAATCTCTTTTTCTAATAGATTCCTTCAGCTTTCTAAAGCACGTTTTTATTGGCCTTATTTTAGAAGTATTTTTCTCTCCCTGTATGAAGCCTCTTCAGTCAACTTTGGTTACAGATAGGAATTTTAAAACTGAGGTTAAATATGATGGAAAACAGAGTATGTTTCTATTGATGGCAATTCTTCATGCAGATTTGACCTTTGAGGGAAGAGGAAGGTTGTTTTGTAACCAAAAAATTCTCTTGCCAAAAATGTTGCCCTGGTAACTGATGCTGTAGAGAGCAGCCTGGATCCTTATGCTATCCATTAAAGGGAATCTGACTCAGGAGAGCAAGGGGTGGACCCTGGAGAGCTGTCTGGTGATGGCTGAGAGGGGCTGGAGATGCCAGAGATGCCTGTATGGGGAGGAGGGAGGAAGCGTGTGAGATGAAGAGGCCAAGAGCAATGAGTGCAGGATGAGACCCACAGGGGCTCTGGTGGTTTGAAAGACTGGTGGGGGCAGAGATGATGTTGGAGGCAGGAAAACTGGCTGTAGGGGCTTGGCAGCATCAGTAATGCATGGAGGGTCTCATGCAGTGCCTTCCCCAAGATGCAGTGATGTTCTGAGATCCCCTCCCTGCAAGTCCCTTCTGCACCTTGCTGCAGCAAAGATCCTTTCCTGGGCATCCCCTTTCCTTACCCCACAGCTGTAGTCATTCCATACCAGCCTCAGCCCCACCTTCCTGGCCCCATCACCCCCCACCTCACCAGTAATGAGGGGGGTTGTGTATTCTGCATTTTCTGTGCTCCTGTGCTTCCCTCTGGATCCCAGCAACAAGTTTAATTGGAAAAAACCAAGGCTGACTTGGAGGCAAGGCAAGGAGGCAGGGAGAGCCTGTGCCAGCTGACACCATGATCGATTACCTGGAACTCCACCTGACACTGAAATTAGGGTTTTTTAATGATAGGCCGACTCTCCCTGGATGTGAAATTCAAATGATCTCCAAAGCTTCCCTGTGACCATCAGTCGCTGCACGCAGTGGTACACGCCACATGCAGGTACTTTGTCTCTGTCACTGCTGAAAGGACATTGTTATTACCAACAACTCTTTGTATTAACCAGTCTCCTACCTAATAGACAACACTTTACGTTCTGCACCGTTACCCAGTCAGGGCTGCTGTGTGCCTGAGAGACACACGCTTCCCCTCGGCTCCCCTGGGGCAATGGAAAGCCAGAGCTTAAAAAGAGACACCAAAATGGAGGATGCACACACACCTTGCTCCCCTGCTGCCCCTGTCTCTTGTGCTGGGGGGTGATTTTGCTTTCTTCTCAACTGCAGGTCCAGAGCAAACTGGTGGGGTGGGCAGTGACTGTGCTGGGCTGTGCCAAGGTGCCTGGCAAGCAGGCAATTGCCTGTTTCCTTTGGATGAGAGAGAGGAGCTTTTTCTCCCACTGATATCTTTCTCATCCCAGGGCAAAACTGGGGGAGGCAATATTTCCAGGCAGTTTTTCCCATCTTTATCCTGCTTGGTGAGCTGGTAGCCTCCCATGCCTGGGCAGCATGAAAGAAAAGCCATCCCATCCCAGAGCCCACTGTGTTGTGGAGTCCCAGTGTATCTCAAAGCTTTGGCACCTGTGGGGAGGGATTGTCGCTGCTGGAGGAGATTGTCTCCCAAGGTATTGTCCCCACCTTTCTTCTGTCATCTCTTGCCCATTTTTGCCTAGCCCTCTGGAAGTCAGAAGGAAGGTAACTGTTGTGAGTGGGAGAGACCAGGAGCTATTTTGTGGCCATGACCTGAGCATTGACTGTCTTTTCTCACAGGAGAAGCAGTTTTCCTAATGGGTAAGGATGGAAAGGAAGTGATGATAGAAAGAGATTTAAAAAGTTAAATGATGTAAATACAGAGAGCAGTAGCCTGTAAGCCACCATGCACTAAGCAGGATTTCCTACATCTTCTTGCTTTAGTGAATGAAGATTTGGAAAGCCACATGGAGAGAGTATTTTCTAGCACAGAGAGTGCTGTGGTTATACAGTCCTCTAACAGCACTGTGGAAGGCATCTGCACCAAAGGGAGTCTTTGGCTGTATCATAAAGTGTCAGCAAGGAGGGAACATAGATTCTGAATAGTGGAGATGTTGGAGGGAGAAGGGACAGGTCCTGCCTCTGAAACTGTTCACTGCAAATCCAGATTTCCCCCCATGAGAGGCACAGTGAGAAGGTTAGATGGGGACACCAACTGTTTCCAGCTCCAGCAGGAATTGCTTTGGGCTGTGTTGAATGAGAAAAGCTGGGCACACGTGGGTCTGGACAGGACTGCATGAAGCTCTAATTCAGACCTTCTGGTTTGCCTCACCAAGTGAAACGGTGGGTGATGACACTGACTTTTTCACAGACTGACCTCTACAGTGCCCATTTCTTCCATTAATTAGGTATCATCATTGGCATATTTAACAATATACTCCATGCAGCCTCAGTTTCCCCCTGGGTGAGAGATGTTTCTTGTATTTGATAACTTGTGGACATCTTTGATGAGGAAATGCAATATGAGACGCCATGGAAAAATCACATATTCCCTCAGTGCTTCAATTCTCCCTTCCCACTTCACCTATATTGTTGAAGGTTCTTTTTCTTAAGTGAATGCTGAGCACCAAGCATCCCTTGGCTGCAGCCTCAGCTCTCTTCTCTGGCCATGCCCCGGCACATGCATTCTAGCAACTCAGACACCTTCAGTCTGGGAGGGGGACAGTGGCAGAGCTGTATGTGTAATTCAAGGTCGTGTGGTGCTATGGGAGGTGTTGGGAGGGCAGTGCTGTGCTTTTGTGGTGCATGGGATGCCTCTGCCCTGTCCTACCCCCAGCCAGCTCCGTGCAGCCCTCAGTAGCCTGTGCTGATTGTCCTCCAAGCGAGGTTCCTGTGGGAGCTGAGCAGAAAGGGGATGCATGCAGACAATGTTCCCTGCTTTCCTCCATTGCCCGGCGAGCAGCCCCTAATCTGAGGGGCGTGCCAGTATTAATGCCTTTAATAACGACAGATCAGATCGTATGAAGAGTTTTAATTGATGTCTATATCCCTGGAAACATAAAAACAGCCATGCGAGCGTCTTACCACTATTATTTTATCAAAGGTTTTGACGTGGCTGCTGCATAGGAGATGTCAGGGAAAAAATTCATGTCTGCAAGGCACAAACAGGCGAAGTAATGGGATATAAATCAAAAACAGTGAAAGGGGAAAGTGGTTAGTCACAAGATCATAGAGTTTTCACTAAAAGGGAGAGCAGTGAATTCTCAATACAAGCAGCAGGATGCATTCATCCTATGCTGCCATCAGCCCTTTCTCCCTCCCTCTCCCCAGTACCTCACCCTCCTGTCCTAAGGACACACAGTCCTGGGCCAAGGCTGGCCATCCTGGAGCTGCCTCTCTGCTCAGAATGTTACAAGACATTTCTCCTTCTTGTCCCTTCCTACTTGTACAGAAGACATGGAAATGTAGCCCAAAACCAGGGTTACAAATAGCAGCCCCTTTTCTTTGGCTGGTCAAGAGTGTAAGTAATCTTTTAGCAGGTTTGTTTACTTTGCAACACATGGTGGTCTATGAACACAGGTATGGTTCCCATTACAGAGGAGAGAAACTGAAGTGTGGGAGACCAAAGGGGCTGATAGGTTTACTCTGGGATGGTGCAAAGAGGAGGAAGGGCAGCATTAATTCAGTTCACCTTGTTTACTTTGGGGTAGTTTTAGGACACCACCATGGAGTGCCAGCAGGAGATCAATTGCAGATCTGCTTCTCTGTTCTGAGTAGTTTTGACCCTCAGGGCACATGGATAGCTGGGACCCTATTGATGGCTCAGGACACTGTTTGACCATATTGTCCCCTTTCCACAGCCAGAGCCCCACAGAGCTGATCCAGGGGGCCAGGGCAAACAAGAGCCACCTGTGAGCCCTCAGGTGGCTGTGATCCTGTACTAATACCTTGCAAACTAATTGTTTCTCCTAGCCAAAGTGTCCCATGGGGTGTTGTTCTGTGGTGGGAGCATGTTCAAACTGGCCAACAGCTGGGAAGCCATGACTACAGTGTGAGAAGTGATTGCATTTTCCAGGGCACTGCTGAGAGGAAGCTTGCAGCATGGCTTCCTTGTCCAATTGCTTGGGTTGCAAATGTAAAAACCTGGAGGAGGGGGGTGTGAAAGTGGAAGGAGAAGAGGATGAAAAGCAGGAGAAACTGGTGGATAAAAAGAAATTTGAAAAAAAGTAAGTGAAATATTCAAACTGGAAAGTGATATTATAAAAAACTGCAGGGAACACGCTTGAGTGCATTCAAATTTATTCAAACTCTGCATCTGACATTGATGAATGCAACAGCTTTTTCCACAATATGTAGAGCGCACAGGGCATTTAGGATTGCAGCATCCCTTTCACTGCAGCTGTCTGGGGGCCTGTTCTGAGCGCTGTGGAGACCCCTACTCTGGGCCCTGGCGTGCCCCCTTAAAGAAGAGGCCAGGAAGCCATTTGGGAAGGAACAGAAAAACAAACAGAGAAGAAGGATTTCAGCAAAAGATCATGGAGGAGAGATTTCAAGGCTAATCCAACCTTACTGTGTGTGAGGTCTTTATCTTTGTGGCAGGACCCATTTTCTCCTCTTGCAGTGGTGAAAAGTTCTTTCCAACACTCATGAATCCATAGGAGGGGGGTTGTATTGGGATGCACAAAGTCATTGTCTTTCTGTAGGTCCTATAAAAAATTACCTTCCAGTCTGGCAACAAAAGCCTCAGTGCAAATATACTTCGCAAGCAGGGACTTCAAGGTCCTGTTCTCTGGCACCAAGTAGCAAAAAAATCTTGTGGCTCTGGCCCAACATAAGACCATGAACTAGTCATCTTCCTGCAGGGAGCACTCTTGCACCCTCTTTGCATGCCTCAGTGGCAAGCTGGCACCCCAAGCGATGACTTCTACACTTTCCTCCAATTTCTCCTCCCCTTGCCTGGGAAGCATAGCAGCTTTTAGGAATAACAGGGTACAGAAGAGCTTGAGTCAACAATCACCTGCAACTGTTTATCTACAGATTTCATGCTTGCAGGATTTTTTTGGGAAGAGGATGGATGGAGTTATCTTTCCGATGGATGCTCATGGAAGGAGGTGCAAACCCACCAGTGTGCCAAGTAGGCATTGAACTCCCACTTTCTCTTCCACCTCTGTTTCTGGACAGAGCACATCTCTGCAGACTCACAGCACAGCAAGAATTTCCGTGCATTTGCCTTGTAGCACTAAAGCTGGCAGAAAGCTGGGAGGCAGCCTGGAAGACCTGGCACCACAGCAGCGTGCAGATACTCATGGAGAGGGTAGGATTCCTTCCTTCCTTCCGAGTCTCTCTGCCCACAGACACCTGAGACAACCTCTGATGATTATTTTTCTGTGTCCAAGGCTTTTATATCTTCATATTAGAAAGAATCTGTGTCTAGAACACAGGAGACCTGAGTTCCACTCCCAGATCCACGGCAAACTCCCTGTGTGGTTTGGGTCAGGTCACACCAACAGTGCAGGGTAAATTCCCCACATGTGATGTAAGAACAAGTACAGCAGCCTGGTGGTTTTTTAAACAGGAGATGATTTTATAGTGCCATCATTGCAGGCTGTCATGTTTTCCTCAGTGTCTTTCTGGTACTGTACTATATATAACATTTATAATTTCTGGTTTAGGCTGTTTTGTTTTTCCTTTCCTTCTCCTTTCCTTTTCAAATCTTGCCTCATCTATGCTATTGCAGCTCCATCTTTTGCTCAGATTGAGACCACTGTGTCTGACACATGAAGAAATGTGTTGGCTTGTCCTTCATGATCTGAGTGGGGAGCTGTGAAAAAGGGGTTCCCTGCTGTTTGATCTCCAGTGCTCTGTACAGCTCCCATCTGAAGGGGCAGAATGCAGATCTGACTTGGCTCTGGCAGTCTGCCTGCCAGAGCAGCCACTGGGCAGAAGAATGAGTAGGTCACTTTGTGGGGCAGCACCAAATGGCAGGGTCCATCTTGGTGTGTGCTGAGATGCTGTTGCACCCCAGAACCATGGCTGGACCAACCTAGAGGCAGTGGAAGCAATGCCAGATCCTCAGTAGAGGTTAGTGCATGGGGTCCTCACCTGAGCCCTGTCTCAGAGATGGGCTGGATAGGAAGGGAAGTGGTAGGGCAATGCTTCAGGCCTTTATTTGTGCAAGGTAATAAAGGAGTCCAAATTTGAACTTATTTCCCCCAAGTTCAACTTTTCTGTGGCCCATTGCTTCTAGCAAGGACTATTTCTAAGTCTTTAAGAACACCTTTGGGGACTGTTCATGTTGGTCTCAGAAGACCACTTAGACCAAGGCTGGACAGTCAAAAAGACCAAGAAGCAAGAAAGTCCATTGTGTCGCAGGAGTAGGACATCCTCCTAATGTCTCTCTCAGGGTGGCTTTGGGAAATGACACTGCCTTACCCATGTCCTCAGAAGGACAACATTAGAGAGGCTACCTCACCCCCTCCCACTGTTGAACTGTCTCTGCAGATGGGCAGGGAAGGCACTGCTGGCCTGGCATCCTGCTCATGAGGTCCAATAAATGGTTTGGGGATATGTGCTGTGGCCTGACAGAGGAACCAAGAGCTTCTCCCTCTCACTCTCTCTCTTTTTCTCTTTAGATCGTCGTCATGGTGTAAACAAACAAGCTAAACTCTATGAGATTTACAGTGCCCAGCTTCGGTGGCTTCCAGTGCGGCGCAGTGAGATATTTCTGTACAGGCAGGCTAAGCACTTTCCATTTTATACCTCAGCGGCTTTATAGCATCTTAAGGATTTCTGTGCATGCCTGGCTTCACTCAGAGGGAAAAAAATCAAGCTTGTAAATAAATACTAAATATATATGAACAAAAAAGACAGAAGGGAAGCGAGAGGGACACACGCACACACACACGCGCACGCACACTTACCCACACTGGCAGAGGGAAGCAGAGAGGAGATGCAGAGATAGAGGGGGCTGAATGAGAGATGGAGAGACAAGAGATAAAAAAGAAAGAGCCAGCTGAGCAGCAAGCTGAGGACGGGCTCTCCTCCACCACAGCCAGATGGAAAGAAAATAAGCCAGAGCGAGCAGCTTTCTGGCAATTTGGGGAATATTAATTTCCCATCGGGTCAGACTAATGGCTGTGCCTGAGGTTAAGCTGAAACAGCAGGTGAAGGCACTCTGCTCTGTTACAGCCCTCAGCCCAAACTCAGGCACCCCTACTGAGCTGCTACCCCTGTACTCTGCCCCCTTCTCCTTCTGCCTCTCTGCCTTTTCTGTCTTCCTGCAGTCAGATCTGCCCCTGACCCCAAACCAGGAGCAAGCTCCCAGGAGCAGAATCTGCTCCTGGATCTTCAGGGCTCCTGCACTGGTGGCTCCTGGGCTGAGCCATCCTCCTGTGGTCAGTTCCTGAGGGACAAGAGTGGCAGCTTTCTTTCCTCCCATTTTTGAGAGTAACTGTGTTTTCTCTCTGTAGTCCTATAGCTTCTCTCATCTTTGGCAGGAGGACAGAAATACAGCCTGTAGTCTGAAGCAGGGTCCCAGTGGGGGTCTGGTATCCCCAGATTTCAAGGCTAGTGTAGGTAAAGTCTCCCCAGACCCCCATTACACATCTTCTCTGTCTTTTGTATCCGTGACCTTTTGTTTGGACACTTGCTGCCTAATGAACTCCTAGAAATGAGCTTCAAGGCAAGCTTTTTGTGCTTTGTGTTTTGTTTTGATGTTAACACAACGTTTAATCCCCAGTCAGGCTCTTTCACCTGCACCTGTAGTATGGAAAACAAGCCCAAGGGCTAGCTGCATATGGCAGCACACAGCAGCAGGACAGGTTTCCTGTGAGATCCTCATCACTCCCAGCACTTAGCACCAGCTCCACGGCCCTGATACATCAACTTAAACCTCCTCCATGCTTTCCAGTGCCAGATCTCACCACTAGGGATGGGGCAGTGAAAGAAACAGTGACTTCACGGTGGCAAAACAAGGAATCATTGCTAAAGGTGGGAGCCAAAGTTTGATTTCTGTAGACCTGCTAATGTATCATCCAGGGGGACCACACCACACACCAGGTGAAATACAAGCAGACAGCTAGCGGCTTTCATAGAGCTGTTGCAGCTCTGGATTGCAAATGGCAGCCTGCATCCAAATCTGAATCTGGTCACCCTTGCTGAGCTGAGCTGACCTGAGCTGCAGGAGCCCTGGGAATAAGGACTGTGGCTAGGGATTTTCCATGCAAACAAGGCCAGTGTGAGGATAGTATGTCTTTGGCACGCCTTTCCTGTCACTTGCCTCATGTGGTTTCCCTTCCTTTAGCCCTGGCACACGCTGACCTTTCCTGATGCTGGGCTGGCTTATCACAGCAGGAGGTCTGTGTGCTCCAACTTTTAACTAGGCTGCTGCTCATGTGAGCATCCAGTACAGACCAAACACGTACATTTGGGTAGCAAAAATCGCTGTCCACAATGCACAGGGAGGTGTACAGCCCCGCTGACCTGGAGGTGACAGATGCCAAGGAGATGTCAATTCACACTTCCTCAGGGAAAAGGCTGCATGTCATGCAGCAAATGCAGGCAAATGCCTGCAGCTCCCCAGCTTCCCCTCGAATGACCTGTGCCATGAAATGCTGCTTATGAGGCTAGCTGGGCCCAGTTTTGGTCTTTGCATGGAGTGAAAATGCTTGTGCAAGGCTCTGCTGGTGGAGCAACCCCAGGCTTGAGGGTGGCTGACTCCATCTCCAGGTCAGCCCACCTTGCTCTGCTCCCATTGCCAGCTCCTTGCTGCTGGCCTCCTGCCCAGAGCAGAGGGGCTCCTGGGCCGGGGGAAGGGAGCATTTCCCCTTGGGTCGCTGACAATTTCTCACCATTCTCTCTGTGCCCAGGACTCGCTTCCCCTTCTCAGATATTAAGTATTCAAACCTCATTTACATCCTTATTTTTCAATTTGCTGCCACAGTAGTTTAATTTATTCTATATAATTTCTTTTTCTGAGGGGACATTAATCATTGCCCTGTGCTTTTTGGCGCCTGTGGGATATGTGTGTGTTTTTTTTTTTAAATCAATAAAATAAAGCAACCTTCCTTCCCTCTACACACCCCCCCACTCCTTCCCACCCCCAACATGCCCCTTTGCCGGAGGAGAGAAACATAATTTCTTCAACTGTTTTTTTACCCCCATTGTTTCCTTCGTTTTCAGCCCAAACAGATTAACTTGTCTTTTTTATTTCTGATGAAATGCTATGTGAATAGAGTGTCTGGGAGGGGAGAGCTTCTGGCTGGTGCTGCCCGCTGTGTCACTCGAAGGGCGGGTTTAGGATGACGTCCCTACTGAAGTGCTGAAGCCCAGAGCCACGGGAAGGGGAAATTTGGAATTTCCAAAGCCAGGCCCTGGAAGGAACAAGCCCAGCTGTGGGGCAGGGATGACTGGCTGACTGGGGAAGTTGCAAAACCAACCAGCCCAAAGAACTGCAAACATGCAGCCTTGAAGACAGGGCAATGCCTGCCATGGTACTCGAAGGGAAAAGAGAAATAATCATGGGGAAGAAAGAAAAAGGAGAGAGTTTGAAGGAGGAAGAGAGAAAGAAAAGCAAAAACCAAGACAGAGGAAAGAGAAGATAATTTGGGGAAAAGAGAAGGACTAGAGTGCCCAGAGCTTAATGGCTTTTCCATTTGACTCTAGCTGATTCAAACGCAAGGAAGAGTGGTTTGTTCTCCACACTCAGCCCAGTGTGCAGCTCATGGGGCACAGGCTGCTCTGCCATGGGGTGTGTGACACAGTGGTGCTGCAGTGTTGTGGGGGCACAGGCAGGGACCCCCAGGCTGCTCAGCACAGGCCTCCCGCAGGGCACAGCATCACAGGCTCCCCCACCACACACTCCAGGCTTCTGTCCATTAAAGCTGCTTTCTTTTGTTGTTATGTAATCTCTGATAATGAAAGTCCAGTTTGAAGAGGATGCTTAATGTGGTATTAGTCAGTTGAAATATAAGTGTAAATTACATGCCTGCAGCTAGAAAAAAATGGTTGCAGCAGAAAACATCCCTCTTTAGTAGCACAGTATAATCAAGAGAGCTGATCAAAAAAGAATTTTGATGAACCAGTATTCCACTGGAAAATGCAGAATCCTCCAAATTGAACCATTTTCTGGAAATGTTAAATGTTGACTGGAATTCTGGGCAGAAGTTTGAACTGACCCAAAATGCAATGGATTATTTGGTTTTGCTTTTCTCATTATATTTATAAGCTATTTTGTTTTTTCAATGCTATCAAAAAAGAAACTTTAACATTATTTTCATGCCTCTGCATTGAATTTCCTTCAGAATTAACATTCTGTTCTGCCCCATTCTACCCACTTCACTTTTCATTTCACTTCATGATGAAAATAAATGTAGAAATAACAGGATTTCCTGTAAGCTGGAATTTCTACTTTTCTATCCATTTCTAGAGATCAGCAATCCTAGGAGGCAATGGAACATTTTCCCTAATATTATGACAAGGCAGAAGATGTTACTTGGAAAATATTTATCTCTATCTAAAAGTGTCTAGTTATTGTAGAATAGGCAAAGTTCTGAAACATCTTAAAAAAAAGAGGGTTGAACACAGCAGGTTTGTCCACTGATGTCCAGAGCCACCCATGCAGTGAAGGGAACTGCCATGCAATTGTATAGCCTCAGTCATGTCATTTGGCAAACTGCAATCGGTGATGCTGATGGAAGGAGGGGAGAGGTGCAGCCCTCTTGCCCCACCAACACAGGCATTGCTGACTGAAACACATCGATTTCTGGGAGTTGTGTCTGTATTGTTGATTTGCTGCCAGGGGTTTTATGCTAATATCCACATGTAATGTATTTGAAAGGTTTTTGTGGAGGTAGAGGGAAGTGTTTTGGACATGTAACAGAGAAAAGATGAATTCATCCTTGGCTTGGAAGAAGCAGGAGCTCCATCAGCCAGCCATGGGCAGGCCTGCACTAAAGACCATCGCAGCAAGTCTAGAGCTCCCATTAGCTTCCCTGAGGTCTGGGCTCAGGTTAACAGTGCAGGACTCTGCTGTGTGGTGTCAGAGATGGGCACCCTCTGACTAAGGGGTGCACCAGCCACCTTGAAACTTTCTGGTAACACAGACACACCCTGTGAGCTGGTTTTGCTGTGTGTGTCACAGCTCCAGTCCAAACCGCGGTTCCCTCCTGGATCCAGGTGATGCTGAAAGAGCAGCGTGTAAATGACAGTGAGCTTGTCCCCAGCTGTCCTGCACACCCTGGAAGAGTGATTGCTTCCAGTCATGGACCATGAACTTGCAAACACTCATGTCAGTCCTGTTCCTGCACTTTGGATTGGGCTCAACACTCTGTCACCTGAATTCAAAGCAGACCTCTTGCAGGACACCCACCCCAAACACTGCAGCATGCCCCAGCCAGGGTGGTCACAGCGTCTGGTCACTTGTTCCTCTGAGGAAGGAACTCTTGGAGTTCAGCACTTGCATCTGTGTTGCCAGCATTTTCTGTGCCTTTGTAGCTGTGCTTATGTTTCTTGCCGGTGCCTCAGGGAGCACTCTGTGAAGCTGAAATAATGTAAGATCTGTTCTGCTCAGGGTGTTTCACTCCCTGGATGGTAGGAATACTACAAGAAGACCAGATCTTGCAGTATTTCAGCCCCATAAGTGGCTCCTTGAGGCAAAGAAAGACTCATGAAGAAGAAACACAAATACCAAGATATTTGGTTTCCCAGTGTGATCTTTCTTCCTCTTCTGCTGTTTATGTACTTAGTGGTACCCATGAAAAAAATAAAAAGAACCACCCTACTCTCAAGCCAGCTATATGTGAACTGGATACCACAGGGTATGGCTTATGATTTAATAAAATACTTTCACATACATATACAATAGAGGCACAGATGGGGCAAAATAAATATCAAAATTTGTCTGTGATTTTGCTGTAAGATATATGTGGGTTGGGGCCTGAATGCATGATATCATGAACAAAAGCCAACTCATGTATGTTCATACACAGAACCACCATGGAGCATCTTCACATGTGTATCCTGAACTGCAGCCACAAGCATGGCAAAACCAGACTGAAACAACCCCAACAGCTTGGGAATTTGGACAGGTGCATGTTGGGTTGTGTCTTACAAAAGGTGCATAGGGGCCTAATGAAATGTGCAATAATCATGATACACAGGACATGTGTGTCAGAACTTGTATGTCCACATGTGTGCAGCTGAGTAGAGGAGGGAGCAGCCAGCAGGGGTGCTGGAGGCCAAGATTTGCAAAGCTACCTAATGTTAACTTCAGAATTTGCAACTTGTATGAGAAAAAACCCCATCTTGTTGCCTCCTGTTCTGCTCTGGTGCTGTGTGACAGCCCAGATGCATTTGAGACAGCAAAAGCACCAACAGGGGTGGATATGGAGGGTTGTCAGTAGGCCAGTTGTTTGGTACAAGGTAAACCCAAATCACGTGTCTCAATAGCCTCAGTCTTTTTTCTGGAACCTGCTTGCATGTGCTGGGTTGGACAGAGCAAAACACGAGGGACTTTGGGGCAGGAAAGGTACAAGACTGGAGCATGAAGGTACAAGCCTGTGTCTGGGAAATGGTTCTTCCAGGGACATTTCTGAGAAAATGAGTGCTTGTTCAGAGAAAGGGAGGGACTGGACCTTCAATGAAAAGAAAAGAATGGTGGAAAGTGCTCGAAAAAAGGACACCCTTCTTTGGAAAACCCACATTTCTCAGCCAAAACTTCTATTCAGAGGGATGGTTGGCTTTTTGCCTGCCAGTTTGGCATGCAGAACCACCGTGATGAGTCCTGTGTAAGGTACTATTTTCCAGCCAGGTTTGTTCCTGGCTGTGCTTCACTTTCATTTGTTCTTTGTCATTTGTTCTTCTCCTCTTTGAAACATTTTAATTGCCTAATCAATTTGCAGAGTCAGCAGTGTGTGAGGGAGCAGTCTCTCACACGTACGGAGACCCTCCTCCCCAAGCGTGTACCTGTGAGTGACTGAGCTGAGCAGTGGGCACCTCTGCTAAGGCATGGGGGCAAGGACCAGACTGCACAGCAGTCAGAAAAAGGCAGTGGTGCCCATCCAGACATCAGACAAGTTATGGATGTGGAGCTGATCTGTGTGATGGTGGTGGGATGTCAAGCAGTGGGGCACACCTTGGCCGTGTGGAGCTGCACACCCTGGGACAGGAGTGAGGCTTCATCTGAACAGGGCTGAACAAGACACCCTGACATCTTGGTGCCTCCTTGCAGCTGGGATAGGCAATGTGGATGTGTAGATATCCTTTTGGAAGGAGAAGGAGGAGCTCTGATAGAGAAGCCCCATGCTAGTCTGTGATAGGGATTTGAACTTCACAGGATGACTGCATTGGTGGGGCACGGCCCTTTATTTCCACAGGGCTGGGTGGTGCTTGCAGTGATGCTTGCTGCTGCTGTCCAGAGACAACCTTGGAAATTTCCTGGAATTCCAGGGCTGGAGCCAGCCCCTGCTCTGGGGAAGGTGGATGCTGCGTCTCAGTCCATAAAGTCCCCAGAATGGGAGAAAGGGGCGAGAGACACACAAAGTCAGTAGTAAAAAGAAATGAAAGTCGGCAGCTTGCCACAGCGGAGTGCAGACTCTGCAGAGCTGCCTCTTTTATTGGCGCCCAGACTGGAGGGAGGTTTATGCTCTCAAACAAGCCAAATTAGAAATGGAGCATGGGCCAGAGCCCTGCAAGCCGGCTGCTGCCCCTGGTGCCAGGAAGGGTATGCAGGCACTTGAAATCCTCTCTTTGCCCTCACCTTTCTCTTCTCCATCCTTCCTCCTTTTCACCCCTTCTTCACTGCCCCTCTTCATGTCTCAAACCTTCCCCTTCCCATGGCTGGGCTTGTCCCCCAGTGCTGACTTCCCCAACAGCTCCTGCCATCAGCTAATACTGAAAATCCTTTTTGGTGGTGGGAATACACCAGTTTGCTCAAAGGCAGTCGGTCTGTGTGGCCCAGTGAGCGTGGGAGAAGGTATCTGGCCCTCTCTTTCTACTGTTTTTCTGTGAAATGTAGAGGAGCAATTTGCATTACAGAGGAAATGTGCTGCAGGCTAGTCCTCACATTTTTGTCATCCTGCTATTAGGAGGAGAGGAAGTGGGGAAGACATGGAAGAATCAGAGCAAACAGCAGACATGACATTGAAGGCATAGAGGGGATAGACCCATTGCCCAAGGACCTGGCACATAATATACCATGGCAAGTGCCAGATATTACAGCAGCTACCAGCAGCTGGGTGCCAGATATTACATGAAAATAATTTGCTCATTAATGCAAAGCTTTAAGTCATAAAGGCAATAGGTGGGGAGAACTGGGTGCTCCTCAGCAAATTCCCCGAATCAGTGCTGAGCAGGGCATGGAGACCACTGTGATGCTCCAGGATCCAGCTCTGGCATGCTGAGTCTGTTCTGTGACATCCAGGTATGTCAGTAAAAGAGCACTAGAGACTGAAGGTGAGAGATCAGTCACCAGCTACTCTGGGGACCTGAGCTCTCTTCTGCTCTCCAGCTGATTTTTTTCCATGTCATTTCATTTATCCAATGCCTCAGTTTGCTGCCTGCAAAAAGCCCAAAGGGATTATGGCATCTGTTGTCAGATTAAAGCACGGTCTTGACTATGAGGAGGTCAGGTACCATGGTGGGAGCTTTTACAGTCTGAAACAATGCTCCCATCCCACGTGGTGCTCTACAGTGTTGTTTTCCTCTGATGGGAAAAGGTCCTGCTAAAGTCAGCTCAGTGTTCATGGACTGTCTTCCAGCCAGCATGCAGGGAAATTGTTTGCTCTCTTTCTTTCCTCCAGTTTTGGCTGTTGAAGCAAAAACACATAATAAAGTAAAGAGGGTTTTAATGACAATCTGCCGGCATGTTTAATATTCCAGCTTGAGGAATGATCCAGTTTTGTACTGGAGCCAAGGGAAAGGATGTCATTACTTCCAGTGCACACTGAATCAGTGTCTTTGCAAAGAGAAGCAAACGTCACAAAGGACCTGGCTGATCACCACTGACCCACAAAACAAAGCCATTGCTCCAACAGAATATTGAGCTTTAGATTCGGGGCTTGCTCTCCTGTAATCACTGTGTTATACAAATCCATGAAGAAGGGAGCACCTGGCTGCTATATGCAGATTTATTGGGTATTTTTTCTCTCTGTAATGCTCAGTAAGTGTCTTTTCTGCTTAGGGAAAGGTACAGGAAGTTTTTCATACAAAACCTTGGCATTCCCCAATTCAGGTCTGGAGAGACATTCAGATGTGTGCTTTTTGAGAGACATTTCAGATGTGTGCACTTCTTTGTAGCTGAGACTCTCACTGCATCTGCTGGATTTATGGCCCCAAACTGGCTCTGTCATCCAGCAATCCTTCCTGTGCACACAATTATTTGGACAACTCTCATTGTTTCAGAAGCAGACTAGCCTGTGTGGCTCCACTGACATTACCTACTCTGCCAGGCAGGTGGCTGCAGAGAAAACAGCTTATTTATACAGTGCATTGGAATGACAGAAGTGGATTCTTATAGCAAAGATGATGAGAAACCTCTGGATACAAGGACCAGTTGCCCTTTCAGCCCAGCTGGGAGTGGAATCCAGTCTGCTCCTGCCATCAAATCAACACCATGTCTGCCTGGGGCAGAGCTGGATTTTAAACTGACTGGGGTTTCAATCCAGGGTACTTGTAGGGGACTGCCACTGCCACTGCTTTCAAATACAGGGGACGAGGCAGAAAGTCAGATGAAAACTAAGGGTTGTAATGACATCACAGAGTGCAAGTAGAGCTTCTCAAGCACAGAAGCTGCTGGTGAGGCAGAGTCCTGTGGGAGCCAAAAACTTACTGACTGTTCAAAGTTTCCCAGCATTTTTGAGCAGCAGGATTTGGGAGACAGTGGGCAGTAAAGTCAGCAAAATCACAGCAGGAATGTAACTGATTTATAGCACTGAATCCTCATCCCAATGGAAACAGGTCCACCAGGCCAGATGCCCAGGCTCCAAGTGGTAGCAGGGTTCATAGCTAGGCTGGAGAAAGGAAAAATTAGCTTGGTGGGCAATGCCAAGTGAGTGTCTTCTGTCTTGGTACTTGTGAGTCAGAGCCAAAAATGTCTAAGAAAGGTGGAAAGAAAGGGCCCAGCTTGTGTTGCCAATGAAGGCGTATTTATGAGTTTCAAGGATCCCTCTTTTTCACTTTAAGACAAAGTCGAGCATCCACATTTCCCCAGGTTCACATCAGGCTCTCTCCTTTGCAGGGCCCAGGCAGTCTGGTGTAACCAGCATGGCCTCACTCCCTGTGGCAGCAGTGCCATCCTGTGCTGAGGGTGCAATCCAGCAGATCTCATGGACAGGCAAAGCTCATTTCTCTCCTAATCGAGCAGGTGGTAGCAACCTGGTATTTCAGGCGTGCTACCTCCATTCCCAACCACAGCTGAACTCCTGATGCAAGGAGACTTTACAAGACCCATGAGAGATACCAAAGGCTGACCCTTGCTGTCATTGGGAGGGAGGAACTTTCTGGTTACCCCTAAGCAAAAAGGACAAAGCATTATAAGATATATTTAATAAAACAAAACACACACACACACAGAGGGAAAAAAAAGGAAAAGAGGCCAATGCACAGGAAGGTAATGTGTTCATTTGAATAATGGGCAAAATCAAATTAATTCTACATTAAATAGTTCTGAATAAAGGGTTTAAGTCAGCAGTTTCAAACTTGTTTTCCTTAATTACTTTCCGTGTTTAATGTCATTAAGAAGATTAAAAATTCATTAACAAGAGTAGTAAAGTGGCAAATCAGTAAAGCTATCACTCCAGGTTAAAAACTACGCTGAGGTTGACACTTTGTACACTTCCACAGGCGTTATGTGGAACGCTCTTGGGGAGCTGGGGTGGCTGGGGGGAGTCCTGCCAGCCCCCTTCTGCTAGGCCAGCCAGGGAGGTAGCCAAAGGGCCAGCCTTGGCTGGATGTGGCAGCCACTTTAACCATTAACTAAGCAAGACAGAAGGCAGCATTTAGCAGAAGGGCAGCACGGACTATGAAAAGTGCAGCAGTATAACCCCTGAATATGGCTGGCATCACAAACAGACTCAACCATGGAGAATGGCAGGTATTATAGAGCACTAAGGCGTGCTAAGGCAATCCAACTGCTCGAATGGCCTCCTGTCCTGAGCCTTCTTTGTGTGAAGACTTGCAGGGCACTGAGCATCAGGGAACCACTCAGATGCACCAGGCTGGCCTGTGGGGATCAGGCAGGATGGGGAGAAAGATTTGGGGTATTTTTTCCTCCTTTAGCCTTAAGGGATGCAAATATTCCTGGTCCCTCGCAGTGGGTGCACAGTTTGAGAGCACAATAAGGCTGCTTGTTTAGGAAGTGCAATCAAAGCACACAGCTCCATCAGCTTTGGGAATCCTGCCCATCACTGCACTCCCAAAGAGCCTCAAGGTGCCAGATGACAAACAGATCCACTGCAGCCCATCCCAGGCAAGTGAGAGATCATCTCCACCCAACAGCTCTGATTTAGGTAAGCCAAGCAGGTGAAAGGAAGCTCTTGGAGACACAAGACCCGAATCACCCAGCAGGGCTGTGCCAGGGGCAGAAAGCAGGCTCTGATCTGTCCCTAGTCCAGTGCAGCAGTCAGCTGGTGTCCCCCCACAGCAGCACTGCAAAACTGGTGATGCTGGCCTTGCAAAACCAGCCTCCAGGAGTCATGACATCAGCTCTTTTAAAATGGTCTCATTGTATCACTTTTATTTTCTATTTCTTGGGCTCTTAAGGGGTTTTTATTTATCTTTATCTTAAAAAAGCTTCATTCCAGCAGACAGGAGTGCAGAATGCACTGACTGCAGCCTCACATTTGGATCATGGTGGCTCCCTGCCACCTGTATTTGGCCACGTGTCCCATCTCTGTGATGTGCAACACACAGTGTGAAAGTTCTGGTCTCTTGGGTTTTGAGGTGCAAAAGCTAGGATTGCAGAGCTGTGCCTGGGAATGGAGAGGGAATCAGGAAGCCACAGAGCTGTGGTGCCATGTGACATAGCAGCATCCGTGCTGCCCTGGCATCTGGTAAAGCACACAACTGGCAAGAGTACTCTGCACATTATTAGTGCTTGTCGGCAAGGAGCTGTTTCCTCCATAAAACTGCCCAGACCCAACGAGCATATTATCCCCAGTTATTAGGTGAAGAAACTGAGGCATGGGAGAGTGACTGATATGCATTGCTCAATGCCACAGGGGAAACTGGAAGTAACACCCTTCTGCCTTAAACTTCCACATGCTTGTTTGCAGCCCAGGCTTCAGCAGCATCATCATCCTTATCTGGAAAATAGCAGACTTGACTTGGGAAAAACCATTATTTGAGGTTCTGAAGCTATAAGAAATTATAGAGGCAGTAGATGGAGTGAAAAAACCCCAAATGCTTGGACACAAAAGTGTCACTAAACCCAGGGGCATGGATGAGGTCCCAACACATGCAGCAGGTGGGTGCAGGAGAAAGGGGTGTTCTTGGCCAAAGGCAATGGCCAAAGTCTTTTGCATGTCATGCACCAATCCCTTTTGCCTGCCCCCACAGAGCTTCTGGGAGCCACCCCACACACACCCCAGTCCCCCTCTCTGTCACAGAAACAAATCCCAGATTGTGCTGGGTTTACATGCATTTCTTAAGAGGCTCTGATCAGCCAAACCAAGGCAGTAGGGGTCTGTGGATTGCCCAGTGGATGGATTTTCCTCTCTCTTATTTTGCTTAGCAGAAAACACAGAGGTTTGACTTCTTTCTACTCAGTTTTCATAATGGAAATATTTTTGTCTTCAGTTTCCAAATTTTCCTCTGATCAGGAATTCCAAGTCCTGCTCTGATGATCAGTGAAACAGAAAGACACATTTCCCCCCTGTTTTTCCCCAGCTTTGATGAGGGGCTCCCATCTGCAGGGCCACACGTTTGTCCCGCTGCTCCCTCCCAGACACTGCGGGTTCAAGCAAAAGCCCATTCTCACCACATCTCTTTGTTCCCCGGGGAAGTCACAGCAGCCCTATTTTGGGAGCAGGTGGGAGGAGGAAAAGACCTTTTTATTTATTTTTTTGCCCTCCCCTTTTATTCTTTGGCAAGCTTTAATTATCGAAGGACTGAATTTGAGCTGCTCCTGTCTCCTTCCTTCCTTCCCGGGCAGCATTTCTAACAAAGGCCTGTGGTTTGAGTTGGAGGGGTTTTTTTTTTCCGTTTTCTTTTCCCCTCCACAGATCTAAGGCCTGTAATGAGATACCAACACCCTCTCCTTCCTACAGCCTCCAAAACAAACCCTCCGCCCCACCAGCCCCTCCCTCTGCAAAGACCCCAGCATCTCCTCCCGTGCTCCCAGGGGAGGGAGGGCACCCGACACCAGTGCAGGGCTGCTGGCCCTTGCAGTCGTCCTGGGAGGTGAGCACGATAGAGTTACAAGGGAGAGCAGCTTGCAAACTGCCTCCGCTTTGATGAAGCAACATTTCATTATCTCCCTCTCCCCCAAGTCCTTCCACAGTGAAAAAGATCTTCTATTGTCCAGGCTAATTTGTCCCTTTTACTTAATTCCTGAACCCGTGTGCAAACCTCTGGTCACGTTACTCTATCACCCATCTTTCTCAGTCTTTTCCCAGTGCTGTGAAATGCAAGGGCAGGAGTCTCTGGGTGTCCTTCTTGCTCCCTATGCCCAGGGTCAAATCCATGGATGTGCAGCCAGAGGCACTTGAAGCATACAGCACCCTCAGCTCTCACAGGTCAGCCTTTTTCAAGGAGTCAAGGTGCCTAAAAACGTCTAGAGGTTTGGCTCCCATGGCCCCACACCTGAGAGAGCTGCCAGGAGCAGCGCCTGTACTCCTCACCACCCCAAGTGTGGTTACACAACCCGAGGCAGCTGGGGAGGAGGGCAGAGGGGAGCAGGATCCATCACTCCAACACCTCTCTGCCCTCCTCTGAAAGCCACTTGTCCACACGCCTCCCTCTTTACCTGGAGTGGCTTGGTAGTTGCTGAAATCCTGTTTCGGTTTTGGATTGGGAAGAGAGGGAAGGAGCAGAAAGCTGTAAGCTGTTTTATTTGGATATTTTCCTGGTAGCAGAGGAGTGCTGCCTGGTGCCAGATGGCTGCATATCCCAGGGCAGTGGGAAAGAGCTGTGCCCTGTGCCTGGGTGTGGCCTGATGCCCAAGCTGCCTGTGCTCCCGCTCTCCTCTCAGATGCAGAGGCTCTGAGTAACCACAGAGGGCTGCTGGGATAGGGAGGGAGTAGGGCAGGGAAGCATCCCTGCTCTGGCTCTGACTCCACAGCCAGCACATGGCTCTGTAGGGGAACAGGCACGACTGCCCCACTGCAGCTCCCCTGCCATGAGCCCAGCGGATCAGAACGGCTCCGTGTAGAGCACAGTCCAGTGTGCCATGGAGGTGAGACTGGATTCTGCTGATCTGCAGCTGCTCTGGCCACGGATGGGGACTTGAGGATAAAACCACATGGGGAAGTCAAGCCTTTCCCCCTCACCTTCCTCCATGGGGAGGGGGGCACTGGAAAAATGTGTTGAGCAAGGGGCTGTTGTGCAGCATGGAAGGGCTGGGGGAAAAGAGCCAGAAGAGAGGAGGAGAGCAGAGCAGTTGCCAGGCTGCCTTGAGCCAGAGCTTTTCATGGAGGTGCAAGGGGATGGGAACATGGAGGATCAACATTGTCTTCTCCAAAGAAGAAAAGAAAAAGAAGAGAGAATGCAGAAGGAAGACAAAGGGAAACAGGACTTGTTGTGAGGAAAATGGGGACGCTCAGGGATTGAAGCAGGCTGGGGTCCAACTTAATAAGAAGCGAACCAAAACAAAACCCAAACAAAAACTGACTGGAATTGGCGGTGGGCACCCCCTCCCCCAGGCAGCCATCCCCAGAAGGCAGTGAAGCTGCCTTTTCAAACAGCCGCCTCACAATAAATTCATGGCAGCCAGGGCCGGGAAACAGGCTGCTGCAATTTAAAGGAAGCGTGGATTTGCATATTGAATTAAAATTAAGAGCTAATTATGCAAATAAATTATGACATTTGGCAGGAGAATTTGCTTCAAGATCATTTATTACGTTCTTTTTATAACAGTGCGAGCGTTTAACGGTCAAAGACAATATTTTAAAGGAAAATTAACGCAAGATTATTAACCTAAAAACAATTCCACATTAATGAGATGTATTTCTCTTCAACTTCTCACACCTGGCTGCCTATTGATGCCCAGCCAGGACTGTCTCTTAATAATTGGCATTTTTTTTGCAGGCAAATATTGAATGAGGTGGTGAATGTTGCTTTGGACAAACTCACTCAGGAAAAATTCCTTCAGGGCTTTAGTTTGCTGGTCTGTAAAGGAAAGTTGTGAAGGTCAAACATGTCTCATGTTGTTCTGTGCACTTGGACTGACCAGGTCTGGATGTGCTTGGGAGAGGACACTGTCTACCCCATCTGTATGAGAATAAAATCTCCCCAGCTAAAATGTGCATAATTGCTTTTTGGAAGACATACAAAGCAAAAGTCTTAAACATTTGTGATCATTAAAGATGCTGTGGCTTTTTTTCCCCCAAGATCAGGGTTGTTAACCCTGGTGTTTTGGCTCCCCTCCAGCCCAGGTACTGCTGCCTTCCCCCAGACCTGTGCTGGGACTCTCAGGTGGGGCAGACTCAGGTGGGACTCTCTCTTCCCCTCCTGGGAAGGTGCACCAGCCACGCAGTCTCACAGTGGCCAGGATCCTCCCACAATGAGAAGGGCTTCAGGAAGGCCCCACACTGGGGCTTGGATCAGGAAGACTCACTGGAACCCTGAGGGATGCAGATACCCCCAGGACCCAAAAGCTGCCCATTCCCAGCCATCACCTGTTACAAACCTCTGGCCCAGGTTCATCAAACACAGCTGAGGTGATTGTCTACACTCAGCACTTGTCTTTCTAGAGGATTGACTCTTGTTCAAATAGGAAAGATGCCCAACCATTTGGGTTTTGATATGACTGTATCTTTAAAAAAAAATTCTTAGGAAAGACAGGCCGTGCATGTTCTGTCAGCACTCATGCTTTGCCTCTCTGTGCTCCATCCAGGCAGAATGCTGGGGAACTGGGAGGCTACATTTGCAGCCAGGTTATAGGAGCAGTTGTTGGGAGTTAGGAGAGAGCTGTAGCAGGAATGACTAGAGGGGAACAAATTAAGTGGTTAAGGAAGTGAGAAAGTCTTCCTCCAAGGTAGTACTTCGCAGCCTTGCCAAGGAAGAACAGGGTAACATATTACTCATCCTTCAATCATCCTCACTCCTGCTTTGCCTCCAGCGTGGCTTTTCCCCACTGTGATCTGCACACTGCTAGGGAAGGATGGGATGTCACGACTTGGTTCTGGAGTTCCCTTTTGCTCCATTTCTTTACCCCTATATCTTAAACGTTCCCTTACAAAGCCGTCTGCCTTTTTTATAGCTGGGGTTTCCAGAATCCCACACCCTGCTAAAGCTGTAGGGGACTTCACCCAGAGGTTAAGGGCCATTTCCCTTCTGAGGCAGCTGGAAGTTTGTCTTTCATGATTCTCGCACACCCCTGTCAAGGGATTTTTCTCCTTTCAAGTTCAAGGTGGAGAGGACATTCCCTGCTAAATCAGTCCTGGCACACAGCACACAATGGTGTGCAGAGCCAACCACAGGTAAGAAATTGTGTTGCAATAAATGAAAGGTTTGGAGCCAGACAAAATGTGTGACATTCGAAGTTCTCAGCTCTCCTCCCTCAGAAAGGCAATCTGTGACTTCTGGACCCTCCTTAATGACCCAGAGCCGGATGGAAAATAATATTAATAATAATAAAAGAAACAAAGAAGGGGCTGGCGCATTTTTTAAATAAAGAAATTTCCCTCATCTTGCGGTTAATTTAAAAGGTTTATTTCTTGAAATGAATCCTCTTCATCAAATCTCCGATCCTTGAAAATCAGTGCAACCTGCCTCTGTGGATAATGAATTGATTTGTAATGTAAATTATATAAAACACCCTCCCCGCCAGCATTTGTGTGTGAGTGTGTTTAATCTAAAGCGTTTAAGTCTGAAAATGAGCTTCTCCATCAAAAGTCTCGATTCCATTTACATTTCTTGCATACGAGTCAATTTGTGCCTGACCCAGTCTATAAATCACTGCCAAGGAGTGCTGTGTCTGTACCTCTCCTCTTCCCCCACTCCCCTCCCCTCCTCCTCCCATCCTCGCACATGCAATGTTCAAAAAGGAGTGTTTGGATACTGCCTATAAACGGCTCCCAGTTCTCTGACCAGAGGCTGACCAGTGGAGAAGGAACCCCAGCTTGGAAAAGTGTGCAGTGTGGGCACTTAGCAGGTAGGTGAAGAAAGGGGAGGAAGGGAAGTCCTTCTCAGCTTCTGCTGGCTGCTCTGGAAGGATCTCCCAAGGAAAGCTTCCCTCTCTCTTGGTGACTTCTTCCAACATATGTTTGCTTGGCCACTAAAGGAGCCCACGGCTTAATGTCACTAGAGGCTGAGGTCTTCTACTGGTGCACAGCAACATGGCCCTCTAAATTCCGTGGAGTGGGAATTAATTGCACCACCAGAGTCTTTAACCCTGTCTTTATCTCCCCAGCTGTTTGACCGTGCCAAGTTTTATCCTTCATCTCATCCCATTGGTGGTGAGATGACATGGGCCACACCTCCTTATCTTGCTCATGAGGCTAAAACTAGTGGGAGTTGCCTCTGGGGATTAGGGGCTCCCCTTGCTGTTTGGACTTTCATACTATGAGTGCCTGTGGACCTTTCAGAGGGCAGGGGAAGTAATAGTGGTGGTATCTCCACAAAAAATGTCTGTTGACCCCTCTGGGTACTGGCATTAGAAGGGGTTTTAGTAACAATGCACTTGAGGGCCAGCAGGCCAGGAAGCTGATCATGGGCTCTGGTCTCCTCCATGAAACATCAGCAGTGCCTGTGAAACATGCAGCTTTTCCCAGAACACTATTTTATGGCTAAACACAGAATTTGAATGGGATCATCAGCCCATTATTGTCCCTGGCACAATTTAAACTGATTCCTAATGTCAAGGAAAAATGGAATCAAGTTTTGGACCATCCATGAGTCCCTGGGCCCTGATGGGATGCATCCATGGGTGCACCATAGTGAGGCTGCTCATGATCATGTTAGAAAGGTCCTGTGATCAGGAGAGGAAGAAAGCAAATGTCATCTCAGTCTTCAAAAAGTATGAGAAGGAAGACTTAGGGCACTACCAGCCGATCAGCCTCAGCTCAGTCCCTGGGAAGATGGTGGAGTACTTCATTTTGGAGGCCATCTCTATCCACATGGATGACAAGAAGGTGATAGGAGCAGTCAGCAGGGATTCACTAAATCATGCTTGACCAGCCTGATTGCCTTCTACGATGAAACAAGTACCTGGCTGGATGAGGGAAGAGCAGTGGATATTGACTACCATATATAACTATCTGAAGGGAGCATGTCAAGGGGATGGATCCAGGCTCCTCCCAGTGGTGCCAAGCAATAGGACAAGAGGCAACAGGCAGAAACTGATGCACAGGAAGTTCCACTTGAATATGAGGAAGAACTTCTTTACTGTGCTGGTGACCACACACTGGAACAGGGTGCCCAAAGGGGGTGTGGAGTCTCCCTCACTAGAGATATTCAAAAACTGTCTGGAAACAACCATGTGCCATGCACTCTAGGATGAACATGCTGGAGTAGGGAGGTTGGATCAGATGGCCACTGTGTCCCTTCCAACCTCACCCACTCTGTGATTCTGTGATTTCCTCAGTCCAAAAATGAAAAGTTCCAATACACCCGTAATGAAACAATTTACTGTTCTCTTCAAGTTATGGATGCAGCAACCAGAAATTAACAATTACATGAGCCAAAAAAAAGAACATGACAAATGCTAGAAGAGCTGTTGGAGATACATCCACATTTCCCCATGTATTTACACACAAAGATTTACAAAACCAGCTTAACCATTCTCGGATTCTCTTGCTCTTTCTTTTCCCATAGCAGAAGGATGCCTGAAAGTATTAAGAAATTAGAACATCAAATCTTTCCAGGTCTCCAAAAGAGCATGAGATGAAGAACAGGACCAGTGGCCACAGTGAGCCTTGACTTGCCCTAACACTGCTATCTCTGAGAATCGCACAAGAAGTGAGCTCCGTCCATTGCCATGTGACTGGTCTGTCACTCACCAGAATGAGAAAGATTGATGTCCAGGAAAATGAAGTGAAAACCCAGCTTGAGTCAGGAAGGCAGTGTGAGGTAAATCTTCTGAAAAGACTTATATTGGTACTTATTACCAGGAAAATGCTTCCTCTCTGTTCCTTGTTTGTTTACCTTTGAAATGGGGTTAATGCTTCCTTTCTCTTCTCTTCCTCAGTTTACATATCAGGTCTCAGAGTGTGGGGTGTATGTCACTGTATGAACTCGCAGCCCTGAGCATGATGGGGGTTCTGGCATTGGAGGAGTCCTATGAGCTGCTGTAATACAAATAGTAGGAAGAGTTTTTCCTCAAGATTACCCCAGGGGATTGAGGTCAGACTTTCAGTGAAGGAAGACACAAACCTATTACCAGTTTCTGTAGGGACTAATGCAATTTGCACTTTGTTAGAGGAACTCACAGTGATTTGTACACATTAATTACTCCTTGCAGCATCCCAGCTGGATAAATATTATTACCTTCATTTTACAGAAAGGGTAACTAAGATGTAGAGAAGTTCATTTGTTTGACTACAGCTGTACAGCATGCCAATGACAGAAGCCAGAAATAAAACATAAGAGGAATGATTGTCAGTCCCTTCCGGCTCCAAACCTCTGGGTTCCAAATATTTTTTTTCCCCAGAACATCACAAGCAAAAAAGGCAGCCGTGCCTCCTAGCTGGGCTGGGTACCACTGTGGTGGAGTTTGGGTACAGGGGGTGGTGCATGAAACACAGCCTGGGAAGCACCACTTCGAACCTCAGCCTGCACAGCCTCGCAACGATGGGAGGAGGAAATGAAAGTGCAATTAGCTGGAAACAAATGAATTTGTGTTGCATATATTTCCCAAGCTGATGGGTTGGTGAATGAACCACTCGTTATTTCATGGAGCAGCATCTCTAAAGATCTGTAGAACAACTTGGAAAAAACCCAGCTTTTCTGTTTTGACATTTTTTGCTGTATTTCTGAATGCTGTCTGCCCTAGTTTCAAGCATAGCTACTGCTGTATTTCCATTTTTCTTCATGAAGAGGAAATTCTGACGAAGTTTGTAGTTGTTTAGTTGTTTAAACTTCTCACCTTGAATTTTTCAAGGCCTCATTGCTATGTATTATGTTGACAGTATCAGCATATGGCCTACAGAAAAATATTTTGTAATCTAAATATCAAGCCATTTTATTCTCATTTTCCTATTTTTCTTGTATGAGGTCAGTTAAAAACAGGTGATGTTCCCCTGTCCAGAAATGTTTAACTTCAGCCAGAGATGCAAAATGAAACAGACAACACAAAAAATAGGAAATAAAAGTGAATAATGGGTTTGATCATTAATTTTTTTTATGCTTGTTGAGGGAGAGGGGAAAGTAGCTTTAAAATCAAAATCCTTTTTTTCTGCAAGAGCAAACCATTGAAAAATTTTCCAGCTGCCTATAATCTATTGCATTTTTCTTATGTGGTGAACAGAGGAACTTGATATTGTCTGCAGCAGATAAGCCTACAAGATGGGGTCAGAGTGATGAAGCTCCTGTGTGAACTTCCCAGAGGTGGCAAAACAGATTCTCCAGGTAAGATGGATCTGAGAGCATTACAACAACAATAGTATTATATTTAGTTAGCCCTTATTTAGTCAGTCTTAGTTACATTTGAACTGGTATCCTGTAGAATGGTATTTTTCAACCTGTAGTCTGCATAATCCAGGCAGAACCTGGACTCCTCACAAAGAGGGTGAAAAAAGCAATTTCACCAATGCTCTTCAGAGGTTAGGGCTTGTGAATTTTCTAGGGGGTTGCTGAGACTTCATGAGAGATTTTCTAGGGATCCACAAATCAAAGCAAGTTGAAAGACACTACAGCAGGATAATGTTATATTGATTGCTTTGTTTTTGCAGAGGATAGATTTTGTTTAATCTTCCCCTTCCTTATATTGCTTGACACCATTAGTTTTATCTTAACTGACATCAAATATAAAAAATCATTAGAGAAGAGACTGTCTAATGTGTTTTGTACTACTTTTGGGTGGGTGATAACTATTTCCTGGAGCACAGTAGCTCTTTAAAACAGTATTTGCTAAAAAAGAAATCAGGTAGGACAGGAAAGCATGAGCTTGAAGTGAGATCTTCTTCAGTGCAAGTTTTAGAAGAAACTGGGATTCAAAATATTTTGAGAACCTAGAAACTGTGGGGCCTGCCCAGTGCTGGACAGAGGGACACATAGAGTCCCTGCCTGGTCTGGAAAGCTCTCTGACCTGCCTGTACTGGCACAATGGGGCACAACAGGGTACAATGGGGCACAGTGGGGCACAATGGGGCACAGTGGGGCACAGTGGGGCACAATGGGGCACAATGGCTGTCACAGGGGAAACCTTTATTTGGTGAGGGTTTTGGTCAGAGGTGTGGGACCACAGGAAGCAGTACCTCACCCCACCAGGGACAAGGGTGTGACAGAGGGCTGTGATTTTGGGATTGGCTGAGTGGGATGGGGCAGACTTCCCTGGGAGAATGCCCTCCCCAGATCTGTGTCTCCTGCTGCCTTGTTTGCCCGAGCTTGCAACCCTGCTCGTCCCCAAGCACAGCCCAGCCCAGATGGGGAGCCATGAGGGACCATGGGGAAGGTGACAAACGCACACAGCTTCCGCTCAACAAACACAAACTTGTTTCTCCTCCTCATCCATGCTGCACAAATTCCCGGTGCCTGTCACCCTGCTGTCCGCTCCGGGGGCTTTAATAAAAAGGGAAACCAACATTTGACGTGAGCACAGTAGGGAGAGGAGAGGCAGTGCGGAGGGAGGGGGACAGACAATGTACCCATATGGAGAACAGAAGGATGCCAGGGCGGCCGCATTCAGAGCCTGTCCCTCTCTCCTCCCTCGCCTCACAGCCCCTTCTCCGCCGCCGGGCTGTTAACATGACAAGTGAGCCGAGGGGCGGCCAGCCCTGTGCTCGGCGCCCCCGGATTCCTCCGCCCAGACCCTGTCTCCCAGCTACTGATCCCAGGAAGCGCTGGGCTCTTCCCTGCTTCCCGGGCGGCACTATTGTTTGCTTGCTGCTGCAGCGGGAAAGGATGCCCTGGGTGCTTTCCTGAGAAAGACCAAGAAAGTCTGGGGGGGAAAAATCCATATATACACATACGTATGTATGTATATATGCATATGCAATAAATAAAGCAAGCCAGCCAAGCCCTTCAGGCAATTTTTGCTCCATGTATTGTTCAGGAGCAGGGGTTTCCTCCCTCCCCTCCCATCTCCTAATGAAATCCCCCAAGCCTTCCTTGTTTCTCCCGCCTCACCCCCTGCTGCCAAAGGGTACTCACGCAGGCATGCTCTCAGGGATTTTGTCTCATGTAGTTGGAGCAGGACAGGCTGTCAGGATGGGGAAATCTTTTACTTGCTAAGGTTGTTGGTGACAGAGGCTTAGCCCTCCAGAGTCCCTTCAAAGCCCTCATTGCTCTCTTCCTTTGCTAGCCATTTGATTCGGGGCATCCCTTCACCCCATTCCACCCTGACCTGCCCCTGCCTTCTCCTACCTCACCCCTGCAGCCACACACATGTGCACCAAGCCTGTTCATGGCTGGAGGGATGAAGGTGTAAAATTGCTGCATATCCTCTCAGAGCCGCAGGTCCTGGCCGTGGGACCATCCGCCTGCATGGACATATACGTGCAGCTACCTCCATCCCCTGCCTTTTGAAGCTACTTGAGATGCACTTGGCATGGATGGGGCAACCCACCTCTCCCCATCAGTGTAGCTGCCCCCAGTTAGACCTTTCCCTGCAATGCTTCTGGCACTGCACTGAGGCAGGACAGAAAGCAGAGGCTCCTGGCAAATGGTCCTTCTCACAACATCCCTGCCCACATGCTCTTGCCTTCAGGCTGGGCCTCACACCAGGTTCCCACGTGCTTTCCCTGAGCAGCACTGAACTGACAGCCCAGGTGCTCCTGGGTTCTCCACAAAAGAGAAAAATGGCTGTGAAGGCATCTGGAGCTACACAGTTCTGAAGGCCACCAGCACTGGGTGCTCCCCTATGGCAGAAAGCAGAGGTGAGAGGCTTTGCCATGCTTGGTTCTGCTCACCTCTGTCCCCTGCTTCAAACCTAATTTCTATACACAGAGAAAATGAGTTCCCCTCCCCCAGCATTTGTTTCTTTTTGCCTCCCATTGCACATGAAAATGCTGACGGATTTCTCTGATCACTAGCCATGCTGGCTAGTGGCTAAAGCAGTTCATTTCAGACCCTGTGCAGGTATTTCTTTCCATATATTATAGTGAATAATGTATCCCCAGCCATGCAGCACAAGGCTTATAAGGCTATCTCAGTATTCTGGTGACAGCTTTAAACCACTCGACCATTGACCATTCAGGTCTCATGGTTTATAGAGTCACCAGCACACCTTGACAGGGTTATAGCCTACTTATTGGTATAAAGCATGGTTAGGGATACATTATTATAGCACGTTGCTTCTGAAACGGGGCCGTGTGCCACCGGTGGCCTAGAGAGCCCTTGCTGGTGATCTGCAAAGGGCTGTTGATGTGGACAGCCCAATTAACATCTACCTGCTAAACCATGATGAGCAATTGCTGGAGTGACCTGAGAGACAGTGGTCACTCTAAGGCCCTGGAGGGCCAGTGGTGCAGGTGGCTCTGACAAGAGGGGGACTGCAAAGAGCTGCTTTCCATCAAAGCTGGCACCCAACTATACCTGAAGACCTCTCTTTAACACCAGTGATCCAGCAGCCACTATGCAGGTTGCCACAAGGATGAGAAATGCCTGGGAGACCGCTGCTTCCACACTAAGTGGTTTACATCCACCTTTTCTGGAATGCTTTTGTTTGGATGCAACCTGGCCATCTTGTTTCTCTACAAATGCCAATTTGGCTTGGCTCATGCTGAACACTTATTAACAATTGCTAGAGTTAAGGTAGTTAATCACTACAGCTAAGGTTGAAATCTCACTTTTCTTCTGATTTCAGATCTCAGGTCTGCAAGCTTTTCCCATCTCCCACAGAAAGGTTTCTTCCTTGTTTCCATTGTTTCAGTCTTGCTCCCCAGTTAGTGATTTTATTATACAGTTTCCAGGGATTGTTTGAATTACCTTTGAATGCAACATGTTCTTGTTGCTGTTGCAGAGCTGTGACAATTTAACAAACAAGTCAGGTTAAAAATGTTGACCTCAGGTTACTTCCTGATCTCACTCAATTTGTTAAATATTGAGCCAAATTTGGAGAAAAATTACCTTGGTACTTTGAAAGCCCTCAAAAACTGGAACTCAGCAATAATGTTTTAAAATTTCTCTCCTTGCACTCCTTCTTTAAGTGCTGTTATAGGAAATATTTGTTGAGGATATTTCATCTATAGGACTGGTTAAATGGATCTATTACAGAATTACTATATGCCAATGTTCAGGATGCCTCTGAAACAAATGGACTCATTTTCTCAAATGTTGTGTTTAAGTCTCAGTGAGCTCTCGACCACAGCCCCATTTGACATATGCCTCTTCAGTGTCTTCTCTTAGTTTCCTCTGCAGCCTTGATCCTACAGAGATTTATGCTTGTGATTAACTTTGGGCATGTAAATAGCCCCTCTGATGGTTACAGTTAACAGTGTGAGCATCCTCTGATGGGGCTCAGGCTGCCTCAGCCCCACTCTTGTGGGTGCTGCTGCCACATGTGCACAGTTCAGGATCAGCCAGCTGCACAGACCTGGCCTAGGTCAGGCATCCTTGCAGCATCACATTTTACCAAGTTAGCCACAGCACACACTGCACAGCTTTTGTGCCAGCTTCAATTTTATTCCAGCTTTCTGCAAGCTACAGGGGGATGACAGGCGATATTTTAAGGTATAAAGCCAGAGTCACAGACAAATAACACCGAATGCACATTGAGTCTGTCAGGAGAAGTTAACCTGTCAGCACTCCCTGAAAGGATCTGCATTAGCAGATCAGCTTCACATCAGATCAGCATTTGTGTCATGTGGCCACAGTCTTTCTGACCCAGTACTCGGAGCCCTAAAGCCTGACTTTCTCGCCTGTTGAATCCAGGCTTCAGTAGGTTTAAGACAGCAGGGTGATTGCTTACCTTTGCACAGTAAGTTCTGCTAGTGTAAGGCTTTGGTGGAGTTTTCAAAAAAGGGAGACAAAATCCTATAATGTGTAGATGTGAGGCTATTAGTCTTTCCACAATCTTTTTCACTAAAGAAGGGGAAGGCACAAGACACTGAAGACAAATAAGCAGACAAACTTTTGTAGATGTACATTTTTACAGTCTTTTCATTGCTTGCACAAACTGGTATACATGGGAAGGGTGTGTGAGATGGCACTGACAATATAGATATACTGAGACTTTGGAGGGACAAATTGGTTGCTTTGCATTCAGCTTCTCAGTTCAGGTTTCCACTTCAAGCACAATAAATCCCTGAGTCCAGGATCACATCTCTCCTTCCCTTAACACAAATTGCTTTGCCAGGTCCTGAGTTCCTGCCGCTGGGACATGCCACACCAGTACTAAACCAGGAGTGCAAGGGGAGGAACCAGGCCCACCTCCGTAAAAGGACAGATAGATCATAGTGCAGATGGAACAACCAAGGGATACACAACTAATTATATGCACAAGTGTGGGGTATTTATTACTGTAAAATGCTCACAAAATTCATAGGCACCTAAGACTTATGATGGCATTATCCACCGCCACTGGAGAATTAATGGGCAGCCTTTTCCCTGTGCTGAAGCAGACAACGGAGGGGGGTACTCTGTCATCCAGAGGTGAGAGCAGGGAATGAATGCATAGACAGTACTCCCCTCTAATGCTAATGGACCCTAGCACTGAGATTAGATTTACACCCTCCCTCTAAATGTACACCAGGGGAAGGCAGCTCCCCCAGGCTGCCTTCCCAACAGTCTGGTGCTGCAAAAGCTGCTCTCTGCTCACCCTGCCTTGTCCCCACTGGCCTCCACACCGGCCAGCACAGGCTGTCCTGCTCCCCACATCTGCCATGCCTGGCTTTGCAGACAAGGACTGCTCACATTTTCCTCTGGCCAGTGCCTCAAGGCAGTGATGAGCAGGGCAGCATTTGTCCCCCTGCACGATCCCATCAGAGCCTCCAGTTCACTCCTTTGCATGTACTCAGCACCCCAACAGGATGCTGGGCAGCAGCTGGTGCTGCAGCCCTCAGCCCCATGGGAACACCACACCATCCTGCAGAGGGTTAAACGGTCCTTTTATAATCTCAGCTCACCCAAGGAACAGAAGCATGGAGAAATTATCCTTCCCCTTCCCTTCCAGCATCTTTGCCTTGGGATGGGAGGGGGATTTTGACGTGAGGAATAAGAAACCTAACAAAAAGGAATGCATAACTATTGATCTTCAGCTTGCAGAAGAGGCAGGCCAAAGATATTCAGGAAGAGAAAGACAAGCCATCAGAAAAGTTCTCATAGATACATTTTTCCACTACGGCTCCATGTTTGGCCCAAGTCCCTTAGCAGATCCAGTGCTAGTCCCCAGCTCTAGCCCTGGAAGGAGCTGGAGCTCAGGAGGCACAGCCCTGGAGACTGGGAGGAGCATGGTGGTGCTCACACAGCTCTCACTAACACAGCCAGGAGCACAGGCACGGCAGAAGGTGAGAGGAAGGACTCCCACCACAGGTTTGAACAGCCCAGCTTTGGGAGCAGCCTTCCCTCCTCCCTGGCGGTGGGATTGCTCCTGGGCAACATCACCCCACGCGCGGCGGGAGTGACCACAGCCCTGCTAAAGAACTCCCTGCAAATAATTCACACCAACTTGTTTAAAGGAGCAAATGGGTTTAATTATTAGTTACAATCTTGTCAATAATTATCACCCCATCTGTGGGTAATAAATGGCAGCTTCTCACAGACTGCATCATTAGAGTTTAAGGACACCAATGGGGTGCATTAAAATGCTGAGGAAAGCATTGATCTGGTGTAAAAATGCTCTTTACAAATTACAGACACGGGTCAAGCCCGCCAGTGAGTCCTCCCTCTTCCCGTCTGATGCCAGCCTGCCCTCTCCTCTCACCGTGCTTCCTCCCAGTACCCCCAGCCCATGGCTGCTGGAAAGACAAAGACCCCAGCAGATCTAGACCTTATGTAGGACTCTGGGCTTTATAGAGTGAAGGTTGTGCAGGTATGACAGGGCTGGCATAAAGCACCACAGCTCCATCCTGGTCAGCTCTGCTGCTTTATTCCCACTAAGGGGCTGGTCATCTCCACAGCACTTTTTATCCAATTGGCAAAAGGAGTAGGATGATAAAGGCAATGTTTCCCAAAATGCAGCTACTTCTAGGGTGGAAAAGCATCGGTCATCACACAGCAGGACTTCTTTGAGGAGAAATGATAACTCCTTTTTTTTTTTTTTTTTTTTTTGTGAGGGGGTGTTCTTTTTTGGTTTTGATTAATTTTTTTTTCCATTCAAACTGCAGGCTTGAATATAGGCCGGCAGAATGCAATTATCCAGGCTGGAATTTGGCCAAAATGCTGGGGCTAGCAGTCCTACTGTTTCAAAATATGCCACAGTACTCTAAATGATCACATCTTGCAGGACTTGATTTTGCATTTCATCCAAAACAATGTTGGGAAGTTCATGAGTAGGATAAGCAAAAACTAGTCCCACTTATCTCTGTACCTGATGAAAGCTCTTCCCAGAATGGCTCCTGAAATTGTTTTAATTTCTGTGCAAAATATTGAAAGCAGTGGTTTTATTCCCTTCACAAATTCTCTGCCACCAGTTTGCATTTTTTCAGTGAAAAATACATCAAATTTCAGAAGGAGAAGCCTGAGTGAAACAAGATATTTCAATTTGAAAACAAAAATAAAAAGGGAAAGGGGGTTTCTTTCATTTACAACAGTATTTTAGATGAACATTCTTTTTCTTCTAGGTTTTGTTTTTGTGATTCAGCCTGTTAGGACAGACAGGGGATTAAGATAGCTAACGGACAGTCTTTATTGGCAAACAAAACTAACACCTAAATGTCTCTTTGCATGTACAAGTGGTAAACTCTTCATTAAAAGAGAGCTACATTGACAGAGGCAGACTGGGCTACAACTGAGCCACAGTGTAAATAAACCTCTGCCAGGGCCCATACAAACACCATCCCTCCTATGCTTGCAACCAATTCCCTCAGTATTAAATGGCTCCAAATGCTCCCTGTTGTTTTGAATACTATGCAAATATTGTCAGAAGGATGCACACTCTGTTTTAAAGATACCTCAGATACAGCCATACCAACCAAACTTCTTTGGAAGGCAACATCAGGACTTGCACTTTCTCTTTTTACTTCACCAAACGAAATTTATCTGCAGAATGAATGGTATTTTTAGCTGCCTCAGGCTGTGTGCTAGCTCTTGCTGAATTTGGCCAATCATCCCCCACAAGGGAAGAATAGAAAATGAAAAGGTAATTTTGAAAAGTCAAAATATTTCATTTTCTATTTTGGAAAAAGGATCATTATAATTGATTTTTTTGTGCTGAAATGTCTTCGCATTGTGAAACACAACTGTTTTTCTAGAAAGGACAGTGGCCATCTATAAAAGTACATCTCATTGAGGCTGGAAAAGTTACAGTGTCCTGTTTTACTGGAATAGGTAGAAAAACCTCCACCTTAGGTTAACCAGGGAAAACCAAAAGCTCTCTTAATTTTCAGTTGGACAAATGAAAGAAAATGAATGAAAGGGATATTCAGTAGCAATTCCAGATGCCACAGCTGCTGGGAGCTCAAAAGGAGAATGTGGAACATCTGATCAGCTCTACAGCATCACCAGTACATGTCTCCTACAATGGCTTTGGTGTCCCTGCTCTCTGCACGTCTTTACTGGGAAATCTCAAATTCTTGCTCATCTCACACATATCAACCACACTTAGATGAACTGTCCCAGTGCTGCCTTTGCCCAGCTCACATCTAGTCTCCATCACATCCCTTTCTGCTGCTGAGAAGAATATAAAAAAGAAAAATAAACTGGATGCAGGAAATGCCAAATTCAGTTCTTAATTTGTAGTCATTCGTACTCTACTCCTAAATACCATGGTAATTCCTTTGATTTTCTGAAAACGTAAGTGGATCCTAAAAAGCAGTGTGACTTTTTGGCATCCTGCACCAGAAGCAAATTATTCCCATGTTGTAATGCATCATGCACAGTAAGGTCTGCATGAGAACTGGAGCTGGCCACTGCACAAACACAATTCCACCAGTGAAGCTTCCAGCCTCATTCATAGTACCTGCTCTTCAGTTTTGTTCTTGTTTAAAAAATGCCATGTCACTTAATTGACTGATTCCATGCCACAAGCAGTTTGCAAACACACTTGTTTGAAGAAGATATGCCCTGGCTGATTTGGAAAATCCCTAAGCAGTGCATTCAAAATAACTCAGAACTGATTAATGACAAGTTGAGCAAATAGAGGGAATGAAGGGCCTGGCACAGGCTGTGGTTAGTTAGAATTTGCTGAGTTCACTCCAACTAATTTTGTACCTTCTTCCATTTCACTTTCTGCAAAATTCCCAGCAAATCGCTTTACAGTGAGGCATGTGTTGCAAAACAGAGTGTAATGAATAGACAGAGGAGAAAAATCACAACAAAACAAAAAACTCCCTGGGTAAATATTTGTGTTGGAAACTGGACCTCAAGATTCACTGCCTGCAGCCAGGGGTAAGAAACATTACAGGTCCACTCAAAACAAAGGCAACTCAAAACTGGGAGGTGGGGTTGTGAGTGAGCTGGTCAGAGCCAGTGCAACCTCTCTAGCATCAGGGAACTGTGTCTTTTATTGTAGCTGAAGATTCTAACCCTGCATTCGTGCACATACACTCATGGGTGTTCACATATTTAATGCAAACACACACAAGTGCGGGCGCTCACACATTCTTAAAATGTATGTGCATATATTCCTATATTCACAATGAACTGTTTATGAGCAAGCTATCAAGAAAGAGTTTTCACTGAAATTATTCAGTGAATGACTTCAAACAATGAATACATTGCAGGAAATGGCGATTGGCTCCAGAGCAATCCACAAGCAGAAAAGAAGGCATAAGCAGTTGAATAAATGGGTGGCTATGAATTACTCATTTAGCTGCATTATCTTCTTGTGGTCCAAATTCAGCAAATGTCTAAACACCCACTTCCCATTAAGAGCATGAATAGTCCCATTGATTCAATAGGGTTATTTTCTCTGCCTTCCATGGGGCAACTCAAATACTTAAATTTAAGCAAGTGCTTAAAGTGCTTTGCTGAATCAGGAGGTATGTCCACACTGTATATACCTGTGTTATACAGAAGGTCAGATTAGCTGATCCAAGAATCCTTTATGGTCTTAAGATCTATAAATCTATGAATAAAACCAGCCTTTGCTGCAATTGCTTCTCCATAACCTTCCTGAGCACTGAAATTCATCCACACCCCAAAAATATTAATAAAACACTCCATACTTAACTCTTTTCATATTATACTAAGTACACCACTAAATAAACCTCTTAATATTCCAGTATATTTTGCAATGAACATTTTCCTGGTACGCTAGAGCGGTTCCTCCTTTTGTGCCATCCAGAACACAATCCCCATGAAATACTGCAGTAAACATTTCTCTGAGTACTACAGCAAACACTACCAGCATTAGCAGATTAACCATTCCACTGAGCGCCATATTAAGCACACGTTTAAACACTGAGAAAAGACGTATAGCCTCCTCTTTCCACTGCGCCTCGTTACCCTGCCGAGATCCATATTTTTCTGCGCGGAGTCGACCAGCCCTGCATGTACCTGCTCTGCTCCCTCCCCTCCCAATGCCTCTCCTTCTCTTTTTTTCCTCCTCCTTGTTTTGTTCATCCTGGGCCTATTCCTCTGGCTTGGAAAATTTGTCAGGGGCCAGGAAGGAGGGGATAAGAGGGGGTCAGAGGATTTGGCACATTGTTCAACCACAAAATCAACACCAAATCTATATTGTGTGCATTTCTCTGCCTCTCTGTCTCTCTCAGCACTGCTGAAGTCGTTGATGGAGAAACACAGGTTAAGTGTGGGTCCCCCTTCCCTGGATCAAAAGAATGAAGTAGCAGGTCTTGACTGGTGTAATTTTGAATTATAAAGCATTGTTTGGGTTTTACAGGTGTACTTTAATGTCAGCAAAATTACCATGCTCAGAATCTTCAATGGATTAATCTTCAGCAAGTGTTTAAGAGCCACTGACTCGTCTCTTGTTGCTGACAAACCATCTAGATTCAACCCATGGTTCTGTTCAGCTTTTCTCCTTTCCCTCCTCTCTCTCTTTTTTCCTCTCCTTTTTCCTCTTTTTTTTTTTTTTTTTTTTTACTAGCAATTTGATGTTTGATCATTTGAGGCAATGAGGCGGAGGGTAATTTACGTTATCAGGGAGGTATGAGGGGTGCTGGGAACCCAGACGCAAGGCCCATTCGCCTGCTAAAGCGCCATCGTAATGTAATGAGACTCCAGTCAAGTGCAGCTAGTAATGGAGAGGAACATTTCCCATTCATCTGCCTACCTGAGACTCCACCGAATACGACAATAACTTTTGCACGGGAGGAGCAGGGGGGGACACGGGGAAGGGGGGCCAGAGTCCCTATGGCATGACTCCCTCTGTCTCACAGAAAAGCACCACAGCCTCATCCTTTAGACCGTTGAGGGAAGCAAATTAACACAACCCAGGAAGTCACAAAACAGGTTGTTGGAAGTGCTTAACCCTTCCCATATCCTTTCCAGTGGGCACCTGGTCAGCACACACCCCCAGCCTTTCTCTGTGACTGAGTCCCCTCCTTAGACCTGCATCCCTTAGGGCAGAGGTGGACCCTTGTGCAGAGGGAGCTTGCAGAGGATGGACCCACCAGAACAGGCCATTGGGAAGGTGCCTGCACATCAGATAGCAAAAGTTGTAAAAATGAGTAAACAATTTCCCAGAAGTGCTCCAATGCTGTTTCCCTCTAAAGGGGTTTCTAAAGAAAGCCCTTTTCCCTGATTGCTCCTAGCCAGCTCCATCACTTACCCACATGTGTGGCTTCCTGTTACAAAACCAGAGTTTTGGGAAACCCCTTCCCTTTGTTTTCAAGTGTGGTAAACAGGACGTAGAGATTGCGTCAACCATTTCTTTTAATACCATTTTTTAATATCAGTTACAAACAAACAAAATCTAAATCCCACCCCACACTCCTAGTGCCATGGATGTCCACCACTGGGGTAATTTCATTCCCCTTGGACTTGTCTGAGCAGCCTCCTCCTGCCATGCACTCTAGAGAAACAGATATAACTTCACTCCACAGTGTCCTGGGCATGGCTGTTCCCATGATGAGCATATTTACATCACCATGACCATCAGAGAAACTGAGGCACAGAATAGTGCTCCATGCCATGCCATGCTAATAAAATCCAAGGGCTTGTGTCTTTTTTCAGAGAATGAGTTTCCAAGGATGATGGGAGTAATTTCTGTGTCCTCCCCACCTTCCAAACTCTGCTCTTCAGCCCTGGCCCTTGCCTGTATAACCTTCCTGGCTGCAGATTCACTTTCCACTCTGCCTGTGTAGACAGGGCCTCCCAGCAGCACAATAATAACCACTGCAGAAATAGCACTACCAGCAATAGCAATGATGCAAATATTCAAGTTCTCACAGGCAATCCTGCTACTCTGCACACTTTGTTTGCAAGCTCAGGGTAATTATAGCTTGAGGGAACCTCCTGGATGTAAACAGATCTCCTGGTACAAAGACCTCAACACATGTCAAGGGGTGTAGGTGGCAGGGACAAGATACAGGGGAAGGAGAGATTAATTTCCTTCATCAGCCTGTCCTGAGCTTGCTGTTTGTTCCCAGAACTCAGCCTGAGAACGGGAGAGAGAGGAAAGGAGAGGGGGAGCTGAGGTCTCTCCCTCCCAGCCCTCACCAAATTCCTGCCACATGGACCCTTCCAATTATATCCACGTTTGAAAGGCTGCTGTCAGGATGAAAGGCACAGAGCAGTAATGAACTGACGATTAATTTGCAGTTGGCTCACCCAGTGCGTGAGTGTCTCTCAGGCTCGCTGCATGCGGGTGCTAAATATGACGATGTCAGCAATTGTCAGCCAGAGCCAGGGTTACCCTTAATAAGAGTCTCTCTCACCGCTGCCTGATTGCCTGTTGCCAGCTTCCGGCGGCTCCAGCCCGGCTCCCCATCCTTCTGACGGCGAGGGGAGCTCTGTACCAGCCTGGCAGCTGCCAAAGTAGCAAGAGAAAGGGAAAAGAAATGACCCTCTCCCCTGGCAAAGCAGCAGGAGCAGCTGCCAGTGCTAACTGCCTCTGCCCATGCCAACTTTGACCTGGGAGAGTTACGGCTTATGCTGGCACGAAAATAGCTCAGGATGCAATTGCACACGTGAGTACCAGCCATGCCTGGGCTGGGATCCCTTGCACCTCTAAAACTGGCAGCAAATTTCACAGCCCCTTAATCCATGTTTAAAACAAGCCTCTCACTCTCCTCACTCAAGTCAGCATCCCCACGTCAGAGTGCCCCGGTGGCCAGGGTGCATGACTGACAACGAGTTTCAAGACAGCTGTTGCAGAGGAACACCCTCTGCAATGCCATGCAAAACTGTACTGCCAGCAGCTGGTTTTCAGGTAATGCATTGAGGGTTGATGCAGCCTGACAGGGTCCAGGTCAGGACCTGCTCAAACACCCCTGCCAGCCTCAGAAGGGAGGCAAGAAGCACACACTTGGGAATCACTGTGTCGAGCAGCCTGTGAGAGCCCACAGAGGGATCTGAAGCAGAGCTCCAATGGGTTTGCAGACTCACCAGCCAAGATGTGCTTGGGTGTGGGAGGGATGCAGTAGAGAGCACAGGATTGACAGGGCTGGGAATACAAGCTGCGTCTTCTGCATTAAGGGGGCTGTCACCAGGCCGCGGGGGAATGCTGCTTTGCAGAGGGAAGCACAACACCTGCTCAAAAGACACAAATATTCAAAGTAAAGACCACTCCCTTGACATTGCACAAAGACACCTCCTGCAAACTCCCAGGAAATCTGGGGTGTGCACAATGGTCCTGCATACTCCATTCACTCTTTTAAGTCTATCCACCAAGACCAGATACTTCATCTTTTTTCCTCACAACAGGAATGGATCCCAGACCTGAGCCATTAGCCACTACAAACATGCTTAACCTCAAATAGATATTTTCTTCAACTCTCTGAAGTTTGGCATTCCAAATTGCTGGGCACCTTTGAGAATCTGGGTTGAGGTAATAATAAATTCTGCTGTGGAGCAAGCATGGGGTACTTGGGATGTAGCAAAGGCAATGCTCTTCGATGGATGTGGGACACTGTGTAGGACATTAGAAATGTTCATATTGCAGCTTCCTTTTAGATTGCCCAAAGGCCTGTAAAATACATTTCATGTCTCTGATGTCTAGATTATTAGATGGCTTCACGTTATTATGTTGGAATCTGAAATGGGAGTGCACTGATTTCATCCTGGGCATAGACTTCTAGAGTTCCAGAGAGCTTACAAGAGTATGAAAATCAACTGCAAATGGCAGCTACCTGGAATTATACACCAATCACTGTATCCTTCCTGCTGCAAATAGTGGGTGCCTTTTCTCTGGAAACATTATGAAAAACCCTTCTGATGGTTGGTTCAGAGAGAGACTTAGTTCTAATTTTGTTTGGATGCTATTAGACAATGTTTACAGGGCTTAGACAGCAAAAGAAGCATCCTTTTTCACCTTGAAGAAGACAATTTAACCAAAAGGGATGCTGTGGGTCCCTGTTCCCCTTCAGCCAGCCTCTTGATTTGCAGGTTATGGCTAAGTATGTGTGTTGTTGAAACTGCTTGTGACTGGAAGTCTGCTATTCACTCTGTTCTGCTACACAGATGACTTTATTTTATCACTACAGTCTTCAGGTGCTCACACAACTTACCGGTCAGTTTCCCTGCATGAAATCACGTGCCCTTTCTGGAGAAAAATACAGAATGAAGAGAGGCAAAAAGATGTTCAGAAATGGAATTTACTCCCAAGGCAAGTGTTCAAGACGGTCTAAGGCCCATGTTAGCAAAATGGACATACTACTGTCACAGCACCCAGGATATCCTGGTAGTGCTTGATCCCAGGTGCTGTCATACCAGGCTGAGGCAAGGGACAGTGGTCATGGGCCTCTATCACCAGTAGCTCTGTATGTGCTGCACAGAGTCTTTCATTTATGGCTGCTGCTCTTCATGCACCTTACAGGCCTTGCTGTAATCACAGATGTGTTTTTACTGTGTATTCTCTGCCATCAGAGCTGGTGTTTCAGGCACTGCTCCTACCATCACTCTCACTCCCTCCCAGTGCTGTCCCAGCAGATGCACAGGGTGTCCTGCCAGTTGGACACAGCCCAGGTCCAGCTTATGTATTGTTTTAAAAAACTTGCCTCTGTGAGATCTTCCCACAAAGATGCCGTCCAAGCCGCTTTTCCTGCCCACCAAGCATGCCTGGGCCTGGGAGAGACACTTTTTCACTTCCCTGTTCTTTCCACCCTGCCTGGCTCCCATTGGGAGCTGGCTTAGTGGCCATGCTGTGCCTTGGTGCCGAGCAGGAGGTAGCAGTCATGGCACCAATGCCACTTGGCAGGGCCTCCTGATGACACTGCATCCCCGTGACAGCCAAGTGCAGCCCTCAGAGAGCTGAGGGCTCCTCTGCAAAGGAGACCTGAGCCCTTTAAGGAAGAGAGAGGAGCAGAAATCAATTGTCTGCTCGCCTTCCTCCCCAGGCCCCCCTCTCCCCCTCCTCCATCAGCACCACCACCACACATGCACCCTATTCACCCTGCTGGAAGGTGACATTTGCTATTAACCTTATATTGGGCCATTTTGTAAATCAATGTCACTTACATTTAATAACAAGTGTAATCAAAGGAATTATGCAAATTTAATTTGATGCTTCTTGAATTATGCAAATCTGCACCACATATAATGGCTTCTGACATGTGCCCAGTTGGAGAACGTTCCATTACCTCCTCTCTTATTACCCCTATTATTATTTTTATTTTTTTATCCCGTGGGGGGGGAGGGAGAAGGGAGGGAGCAGCGGTTAGGCTTAAAGGCAGGGGGGACAAGCGAGTGCAGGGAGAAGAGAAGGGAAAGAAGAGGGGTGGTGGAGAAAAGTGCTCCTTTGCCTGCATTTTGAGTAGAAAAGCCTCCTGAAGGCATTTCTGTTATTGTTATTGCAGAGCAAGGAGAGCGGGATGGGGGGGAGCGGAATGGGGATGGGTGGAATCATTTCCCATGAATGGCTTTGCAGGCAATAATACTATAAGCCTCTGAGTCTAAATTACTGCCCTTCCAGTCCTATCTCCAGCACAATATTACTCTCCTTGGCCTCTTCTTCCTGAATCACTAGGCAAGCTGGGGGAGGGTGAGGAAACAGGGAAGTAGGACCCACAGAGTCGAAAATGCAGAATAAATGGGTGAAAATGTGTTTCAGATTTTTTGTTCCATGGCCACTCTGGGTGCCCCCACGTTCTTATTCCTTCTGTCAGGGCCCCAGAGGAATAATTGTTCTTTTTCCCTTTGCTTTCCCGCCACTTGATTCCTCGCACGTGACCCAAGGTCAGGAAAAACAGCCACAATTTGTAATATCTTCACAGAAACCTGGCGTATCTTCAGCCAGTTTCTCATCCCAAGTTTCTCCCTTTGCTAGGACTGCAGCGTCTGTAGCACCAGAAGTCAGTTTGGACCAGCCTCTTTCTCTGTTTCTTCTGCTGGTCAGAGATGGCAGGAGGATTTGGGGATCATGGAGCAGACTTGAAAGGCAGTGCCATGATGGTAGTGCAACATGTGATGCTGGACCACATTTTCCTGTATTCCTCACAGCAACTGATGAGTGACTCTTGCCATGATAATTTGTGCAGCCTGGCCTTGAGTAAGACCACTCCCATCTCTGTGTCTTGATGTCCTCACACTCGTGCCAAGCAGATCAAGAAACTGATCTGTATTTTGGAAGGAGAAGAAGGAAAAGAAAATATATTTGTAAAAGTCTGTGTACCTCTGTAATGTAAAATTACACACACTATGAGGGCAGACTACCAGTATGGCATCAGCATTTCTATAAAGCAAAGAGTCACTAATATCCACAGTCTCCGTGCTCTAGACTTTGAGAATTGAAAGGCAGGGAGAATTTCTACATTTTCCAATTTACACTTGCCATGTTTCCTTCCAAAACTCTTCCAGAAACATTGGGGATTTTTTTTCTTCTTTCATCTAAATATTTCTCCTATTATTACAAAGCCCTACAAGACTGCAGTTTTTTCTCCAATGGAAGATATTTTCCAGAAACATACTCTGCATTTATATTTTAAACACAATAAATTGGAAAATATGTAGAGATTATTTTTTCTCTTACCTACCAATAGTTCAAATTCTTTTAAAAGCTAAATAAAAGGGATTTTTTTCTCTAATGGAAGGATTTTTCATCTGCTATCAAAATATAGTCTCAGAACTACTGGTTAGAGGAAGACTGTCCCTGCTCTGCCCAAACTGAACATCATTTGAAGTTCACTGTGGAAAATGTCATGTTTCAGCTGGTCCTTAATAGCAAGGTTTCCACCAACGATGGGGTGAAATGGATGTGCTTTTCCCACTTCAAGGCTAACACCTGCTGGCCCTAGAAAAGAAACCTATAACACCCAGGGGATGCTGCTGACGTTACTTTTCAAGCCCTGATGGTATTTGGCAGCACAACCAGCAGCTCTCCAGTGCCATCAGCACTCCACCACTGCTAATTCTCTGTAGAGCCCGTATGGGAAACAAAGGTATATCTTCTCAGGAGTTGCAGCTGTGGGCAGAATCCTGCTGGAAGGTCTCAGTCCAGCATCTTCTCTGACCCTTGTTCAGGGAGCCCAGCCCTGCCCTTTTCAACCTCCAGGGATGCACTCTCTGAAGGAAGGGTATCAGCAGGAATGTCAATACAGGTGTCTGACATTTGTTCACATCTTCCTGAGGCTGTTGATTCACTGGCCAGAGACAGCCTCTGTCATCAGAGGCTGAAGAAAGGAACAAAACTGAGAGTCAGATACACCAATAACCTCTGAAGTCCTCCTCAGCCCAGTATTTCTTGACTGCACAGAGGATGCTTTGCTTTGCCTTGTCTTGCCTTGCCTTCCCACCTGAAGACCTTCACAGCTCTCATGGCCATGGGGACAGTCAGGACCCACGACCATCTCCTGGTTCCAGGTGCTGCACAAGCGGATCAGCAAGAGGATGCCCATGGCAAAGCTGTGCATGCCCACCTCACATAGCCCTCAGCCTCAAAGGTCCGTCAGGGGAAGAAGGTTAATGAGGACATGGAGCCAAACTTGTCCCTGGTGATAAACCTGCTGAGGTCAACAGAAGTACCAAACAGCCCCAAGGGTCCCATTGCTGACTTCAAGAGCTGTGTGGCACATGCAAGCACCTGTCCTGCAGAGAGAGCTCAGCACTCAAAATGCTGTTTCACAGCTGGTGTTTCTGGGCTTATCTCTCCACAAAGATTCTAAGGAGGATGTCTCTGAATGACTCCAAGCATGGATATTCTGGGATAAAGGATTCTATGATGGAGTCTGTTTGGAGAAGCTGTCAGGAACAGTTCCATGGGGCTAGAAAATGTCCTGTACTCTACACCACAGCCAGCAGCATCAGTCACAGAGCTAAGGCATCAGTGACTATGGTAATGTGGGCTCACTGCTCTCCTCCACTTCAGCCCCGGCTGCAGAATGCCAGGTACAACAGAGATGCCAAAGTGAAAGCCTTTTCCTCAGGGAACCTGTTTTGTGGAGTTTAGGTCCTGATGCTGCAGGTTGAATCAGAAATAGGCAATGCAAAGTTCCTGAGCCTAGGCTGAAAGAGCTTTGTGCCATTGCTGGGAGAGGGAATTTTCCTGCCTTGAGCCCTGAAGGGAGCATGCTGAGCTTCCCCAGGGTAAACAAATAGAGTGGGGAAGCCATAATTGACACAAGGGCTCTAAAAGGGACAGCTCCCAGCGGGAGGCCATGCTGCTTGAAGTTTCCTTGCTCTCCACTTCCCTGGAAATCATAGGTCATTGCTTGCAGCCACCTCTTTCCCAATAAAACTGTAACCAGTGAAGAGCCATAAAAACACTGAAGCACAGAAAGGCTGGGAATCTGATCTGGTGAGAAAGGACACACTGACAAAATGACCATGAAACATCCTGGGAAGCAGTTTGGAGGGATCAGGTTGGGACAGGGCAAGATAAGAGCTCCTGGAGGAAGATGGTGATGGCTTCCAAAGCAGCAGAGACAAGGGTAAACGAAGCGGTGACACAGTGCTGTGACAACTACCAGCAATGTGGAGGGGAGTTTCCCAGGAAGATCTTTTTCATTAAAATAAACTTTTAAATGGAAGCTGAAGAAGAAATTAAATTATGGACATTCCTACTTCTGACCAGGGTCCCAGCTGTCCCACTACTGCCTATGCTTGGCCAGGGCATACAGGTGTAAACAGGTGTCCTACCTGCTCCATGCTGTTTCACCACCTGTAAGAAGACAGGACAGACACTCACCCACGGGCTGAAACAGACCCCATCAGCAGTGACTCCTCTGCAGTGAGACTCCACTGACATCAGAGAAATACCTCTTGCGTAGCAAAGAAAAGGAGGTGTACTGTTAGTGATGCAAGGAGGAAAGATATTCCAATTTACCCTTGCCCTGGCAATGACAGGGGACTGGAAGTTTCACTGGGAAGGCACCGAAGTTTCTCCTTCATTTCAGGGCAGATGAAAGGAAGATCGCAGTCTCATATACAGGTAAAAGTCACATAAGAAACTGAACAGGCAGATCACCAGATTTTTTACAATGAACTAATTATATATTTTGTTATTATGTTCTTAGAGGCTTTTAGGCTCTGTATTACATAATTTAATTACTGCAAAGAGATCCAGGAGTTAAATATTTGGAAAAAAACTATTTTGAGGCTAGGTATTGCCTTCCTATAAGCATGACTGGGATTTGCAGTCCAGACAGAGTCTGCCAGTGTCCCTTTAAGCTGGCAGGCACCTGACAAAATGCAGAAGCAGAAGACTGGGGACCAGAGGGAACGAGTGCCTTCTGGAGCTTCTTCTTCCCAGCACCCTGAAAGTTTTGGCAGACCCTGCTGGCATGAAACCTCACAGACTGCTTTCCACAGTGAGCTGGGAAAAGCTCTGACACATGTTAATGACAGCATGAATTTATAATCTATTAGATGGGGAAAAACAGTGAGGCCCTGTGGAGAACTCTCTCTGTCCACTTGCTCTAAGGTCCACTTATCACAGGCCACTGGCAAAAGTCAGCTTCCTCTTACAGCCCATTCTTCCCTTGTTTGAGCAGTGCCCCCACATCTTTGTGGCCTGCATCTGGGCCCAGGGATGTGGAAGAGTTTCAGGATATTGCTCTATCCCCAGCGATGTCACAGAGCCACCCGAATGCTGCTTTTAGCTTGGCTGGAGCAAAATCACACCAGTGTGATCCTGTCAGCATCAGTGGAGCCTCACAGAGGGTGAATCCTGCTTGCTCAGCCTCTTTCCAGCACCTGATTCTGCATGCAAAGAACATGAAGATCTTTTCATTTCCATCTCCTCTCTTCCTTCCTGTCCATTTTTTGTTCCTCCCATTCCTTATTTCTGAGCACATGGGTGCAGCTCTGCTTGTAGAAATCCCATGGAGTTATTCCTGCTGCATTCCAGGGCAGTTCTGTAGAGATGGGGATTTTCTGATTTCTCACCTTACACTCTTTCCAAGAAGCTATCTCTTGGCACCACAGGAAGAGGGATTATTTGATCTTCATTAATTTATTGAAGGGAAGGAAGATGTTGGGAATTGTAATGAAAGGGACAACCAGCAAGATGGCAAGGAAGAGAGGTTAAAAATGAAATCATCATCTAATTGGCCTGCAGTGAATTATTCACATGTATAATCTTTTAAAAAAAAATTCAGCACAAGGCAATGCAAGTAAATGCTGTTCATGTTTAAAAGTCATTTCCATAAGTAAGTGCAATTTCTCTACTGTTTGCCCCTGTTTAATGAAGTGAAATCTTGTTTGCATTCCTCCCAATTTCCCAACGAAAGGCGCCCAAGCGTTTGCACCAAAATTACTTGGCCCAAATTAAAACCCTCCAACACTTAAAAAAAAAAAAAAAGAGGAAAGGGGGGAAAAATCAGACTTATTTTTGAAATGCCTTAAGTGCATCCCAGCATCCTAATTTATTTTTAGACACTGGTTATTAAGAGTAGTAGTAAGTTTCCCCTTCTCTCTCGCTCTCTCTCTTATTTAAATGAACTTAATGGCAATAGATGCAAATGTCTGGAAGAGGAAAATAGTTAACATTTATTTATTCTTACTGTTGTCTCTTCCCTGGCTGGTGTCATTAGAACAGTTCGTTGCATCCCATTCGCTCCCATTAGCTCTGCTATCAGAGCCACCCAGCACGACTCCAGCACGGCTCGAAGTGCTTTCTGCGGCCCACATAGGGACTACATCATCATCTCCGAGGCACTGGCTTAATGACAAGAAAAAAAATCGGAATATATTGCACAGCGTTCTGGGGAAACAACAACAAAAACCACTGCTGCCGTCGCTGCCACCCTATGCCATGTCCCCCTGGCCCGGGGTGTGTGTCCTGCTTCAGCCAGGCAGGGGACAGACAGACGGACCGGATGTGGTGCCAGGGCAGGCATCCCTTCGCAAGTCATTGATCCGGGCAATGTGCAGAGAAATACGCCAACAGGGACCCGGAGTGCTTGGAAACACGCTCGGGAGGACCCAGCGAGACTGGAATGGGTTCAAACAGCTGCTCGTCGCCAGCAGAATCATCACCCCTCAAAGCACGGCTGCCAGCCGGCTGACTCCTGGCTCCCTGGTGTGGGCAGGAGCTGCCAGCCAAGGCTAGTGGTGGGATGGAGGGCTTGCAGCCCCTTGCTGAACGAGCCCTGCTTTCTTCCAGTGCCCCCGCTGCTCCCTTTAGGAGCATTTCCTAAAGCAAACCAGACCAGCTCACACGTGTGAGCAACCACGCACCTCAGGGTCATGTGGCAGGAGCTGACAGCTCCTGTCAGCTGCACGCGTTGTCCCTGTCATTGGCCACCGCTGCAGAGTCAAGGGACTTCGCCCTAATCCTCCCCCAGGGAGCAGGGGCTGAGGGCCAGTGCCGGCAGGTGACAGCCCAGAGTGGCAGGTGGCCCAGTGCCCAGGAGAAATGGCCAAAATCCACCCTCCCCCTGAGAAATGGTGTCCTTTCTGACCCTCTGAATGTGGAGGTGGACCTGCCCACTCCAGAGGGACGAAATCCCTTTGCAAGCAGGAGGAACACAACAGGTCCCTCACCCAGAGCACCAGCAGGATTCGAGGTCTTCTGAGCCCTGAGCCTCAGGTGATACACGGGTGAGGGTGGTGGCAAATGTCACAGAGGGACACCAGGGCTCGTTGACAGCTCTGGCTGACAAAGCAGCATTTGGGAGGAAGGACACGAGCATCTGCAGCACTGACAAATAACAGAGAGGCGGCGGCTATGCAGGCGGGGATGGAGCCGTGCGAAGGGCCCTCCCCCTCCCCAAAGTTGACATTGTCTCCCGTGATAACTTTTCTGCTGAGGTAGGAGACACTTTACTGCAGAGTTGCACACAGCAAGTAACTGCCCTCCCCCCCGCCCCTTCCCATCCTCTCCTCTCTCTCCCTCTCCAGCATCATTTACATCCTTAATTAGCTGTAATTCTGCAGTGCTCATTAGGGAAGGACTGGAAAATATCAAGGAGCCCACAAGCAGGGGGCTTCAGGAGAGAGGGAGGAAGAGGGGGATGCAGGCATCAGCCTGAGAGGGGATACCCAAGGCTGGACTGTGGAGTCAGAAGCCAGGAGCTCCTTGCTTAATTCAAGTGGAATGATTACACTGGCATAATTTGGGAGCACTGATCCAGTGATAGGGTTAAAGAGGCCACACTGTCCCAGAAAGGCAGAAGACCTGTCCAGAGAATAACAGCATCTCACCAAGAGGCCTTGCTCTTACCTCTTTGCTCCCAGGTGATACCTCTCTGCTGGATTATTCTGTGTCCCACACTTCTAAAGCCTACAGACAGGTGCAGGAAGAGGGCAATATTCCACTCCAATGCAGACAGCTACACTAATCTATCCTTTCCTCCAGCCTAATCAGGAATTATCCAGCAAGAAGATTTTCCTGGAAAATTGCAGCTGGCAGAGCTAAAGAACTTCTGCCAGGTGTGTGGCTGCACTGCAAACTTTCAGTTAGAGGAGGAAAGATACAAAAATCATCCAGAAGAAAATCTGAGTGAGTTGTTAACTGTTTCTTGAAGGAGTACCATCTTGATTTAAATCATGGAGGGGATAAGCACTTTGAATTTGACTTCAATGATCAAAAATAATTAAAACAAAACAACAACAACAACAACAAAAACCACTGAGAAACTAGGGCCCAAAATTATAGCCAAACTTTACATTCCAGATTATTGAACAAAATATGTCCTTCAACCCCAAATGGGAAAACATTGTGAAGTTTTATTTTTGCTCCAGATATTTGATATAACTACTTTGGGGAACAGCAGCAGACCCAGGCAGTTCTAATCTGGAATCCCTTTTGCTCAGGAGTATATTCCCACAGAGAAAGTCAAGTCCTCCCTTTCACAGTGTCAAGAGACCTTCCCAAGACAATTAGGGAGGTACTATGGTCTCCTTTAGCTGGAGAACAGCTAAAGTGAATGAGGCAAGAACAGAAATCTAGCAGAGCCAGGCAATGACCCTAGATTTCCTACCAGTTCTCTTTGAACCTCTCATTACAAGCCATCCCTCCTTGTGGTCCAGCATTTGTATGACCACATGCACTTGCAATTCTGGGTGCATACCTGGCTGGGTTTTAATTCACCACCAAGCTATATCTTTATTCAAGGTTAGATCATAGAATGATTTGGGTTGGGAAGGACCTTAAAGATCACCTAGTTCCAACCCCCTGCCATGGGCAGGGACACCTTCCACTAGACCTGGTTGCTCAAAGCTCCATCCAACCTGGCCTTGAACACTTCCAGGGATGGGGCATCCACAGCTTCTCTGGGCAGCCTGTGCCAGTGTCTCACCATCCTCACACTAAAGAATTTTTTCTGCTATCTAATCCAAACCTGACCCCTTTTGGTATGGAGCCATTCCCCCTCGTACTACCACCACCTGCTCTTGCAAAAAGCAAAGTCTGTCTCCAGATTTCCTGTAGGTGCCTTTAGGTACTGGAAGGTGCTATAAGGATGTGCATGTAAAAGTCTATGGTCTTTGGAAGTCCATCCTCCTACTTTTCACTTTCTGACAATAATGTGAACCTAGAGGTTGAGCTGTGTTGCTATGTCCCACCAAAGATGAAATGACCACCAGCTCATATGGAATTATTTACAAATATGTGGGCATGTGCAAAAATGGGCACTTGCACTTTGAAGTATCTTCCTCTTTAATCAACAGCTTCAAATTTCTCTTAGTGTTTAGATGAAACTTGCCATAACAGATATCAGAAAAAGCAAACATGACAGAACAAGCGAAGAGAAAACCCCGGTGAAGTACAACTTTATAGAAGTGCCTAGGACCTTTGCAAAACAGCATTTCAGTGATTCATGTTGTTGGCTCTGAGGTTTAACACATAACTCCCTTTGCATTTACCCAGAACAGTTTATTTATATCATTCAAGCAAAGAGAAATCTGGTCCATCTTCCTGTATTAACATCTGGCTTTTCCTGTAGTGTTTGGTACATAGATTCCTCAGGTCTTTACAAAGTGCACAAAACTTCTAGCTCCACTCTATTTGGGTTTCAAAGAAGTAGCAGCGGACCAGAGTCTCCCTAGATCTCACTGTAGTGCTTTAAAGAGCATCTTCTCTCCACTTCAAAGATACCATTTAGTCAAGGTTCTCAATGACAAATTGACAATGACAAACTTTCAGAACAAATTTTATCCATTAACACTCTAATATTTGGGAAGGAGTAAGATAAGGAAAATAAAATGCTAGATTCACATGCCTATTAGAGATATTCAGGTGGAATAAGGAAAGACGCCTCACCTTTTCCTGGCTGTAGAAGACAGTTGGCCTAAACCTCCATGTGGCCTTGCTGTGCCCACATGACATGGGCAATCCATGACATGGGTAGGATTCTGCAGAGGGTAAACCTCTGCTCCCAGACATCCACAGAGGAGTATGGAAGTGGAAAGAGCTGCTTGTATGTCTTGCATAGCTCACAGCTGCGAAGGGCAGCTCCTGGGCCATAGCTCACGCTTGCATGAAGCTGCCTGCACTCTCCTGCTCACTGCAGTCAGTGATTTCCTTCAAAATGGCTCAAAAGTGTCTTTTGTAAATTGCCCGTTAGTGAGTACTTTGATACCTAGAGTACCAATGAATGGTGTCATTCCCACAACCTACTTACCATCATTACATTTTCCTCTTCTGTACTTCTTCCTTCCACTAGAAAGCCTCGAGGAGCAGCAGGCATTTGCCTTTTGCCTTGTAGCAGCAGTCAGGAAACCTGAGCTCAGACATACAGAGTCTGGGATGAAGTGATGCTAAGCAAATGTCTAGATAAGCAGGTAAAGTATGAATTACAGATATTCAAATATAAGCTGCCTTTCCCACAGTTTGGTGTCAGGGCTGGCTGTACAGAGGATGAACCCAAAGCATAGAGTTGTGTTTCAGATGACTGTCAGAATTGGAAGCAAATCTGCACCAGGGATGGATGGCCCTGTATGAGCAAAAGGAAATGAGAAAAGAGGTATATACTGACATGCACAGAAGCAAGCTCTTTGGGGTGTGTGGATAGGTACATGGAGTTCAATTACATATATACATGGTCATTTGCATTTTCATTACTGTGTTGGGGTGTGCCTGGCTCTGCACATAATCATGGGCACATGCCAGGAGGGGAAGTGGTACTCCCCAGGCTGCACACCAGATGAGCGTTGGTAAGAGTTTGTGGACGGCTACTGAATAGCTTGAGGCATCAGCTGTAAGGGCTTATTTCCAGTACAGAGTATTTTCCCCCACTAACAAAACCATTTCTGCAAACCTCCCTCAGGTGCCACACAGCAAATATAACACCAAGGAAACACCAGGGAAGATTTCTGGCCACTCAGACTGTGGTAACTTGAGGAGAAAGCCTAGCCCGTGAAAAGAAACCACTCGTGTAATTTGCAGAGATATTTGGCTGACTGAACAGCCTCACACTTTGCAAGTATTCTTTCAGTTTGCAGCAGCATTTTCTCTCTAATTCTTTCCCAGAGTCTTGGAAGAGACACAGATTTGTTCCACACTAGCTTTCCTGGCATTATTGCATGTGGTGACTCCTGCCAGGAGAAGCTGAGAGGAGAAGTGCTCTGAACTGGCCCACCCTCCATCCCCACACTGCTTCACACCAGGCTGCCTGCAGGGCTGTCACAGTCAGGGTCCTTCCAGCCTTCACTGGCCCAGCTCTCCCGTCTGCACCCCTGCTCTAGTTCTGCAACCAAATCAAAGCCTCCCCTGCCCTTCACCCTCCTGATACGACTTGGCTGGCTCTCTGTGGCCCAGGTCCAGACAGAGTTTTCGAGCTTCTCCTCCAGAAACAGGTCCTCTCTCTCAGCAGTCAGAGCCAAGCTTAACAGTGCCTCCTGCTGAACCTGCTGGCGTGGCCAGCACCTCACTCCATGGGCATCCTGGTCTTTACCACAGGGACTCAGACAGAGAGAGGGAGGGAGATTGATAGCAACGAAAAGCAGCAGATGAAAAGTAAACTCACACTACATAAATTCTTAAATGATTTTTATAAGGACACAGCATTGTAACAACTTGCCAAGAACAACACCGAAATTCTTTCAAGGTTTCCCATTTGTTTGTAAAGTGAATATTAAAAGTGCAGGCAGCAGTCTCCCGGTGTTCCCCTGGGAACTGTTAGTGTCCGTAGTAACGAGGTCATTCCTTTTTTATTAGGAGAAGGTTTTCTGTAAAGTTAAATGTGCTGACAGCCTCTTGCCTTTGATGTTGGGTTTCACCTCAGTCCCTCC